>NC_084496.1:27500-171494 GCF_030035675.1 Rhineura floridana | reverse complement strand
GTTCCTACCTGCACGTGGCTACTGCCTGTCACTAGGCACCACCAGGGACCCCACCAGTCCGGACCGCTCTCTCTTATGGTTTCTCTCCCCGCTCTAGCACAGATCTCAACAGATCTCCCTGCTAGGCAACCACCAGTAACGTCCCAATACTAGTATTCCCAGAGACTCTGAATACTGGTATTGTTATTCTCTTCACCGCTGCCACCATTTGTTACAGTTCCCCTTCAGCCTTGGTCATTACCTTACCCTCCCTTCTGGTCTGTGAAACTCCAGCCAAGGATCAGGACTTTGGTAAACCAAATTAAGTATTTATTAAAGATAACAAAGCTAACAAGATTAACAAGATTTCTTCTTAAGGCACATAAGCATATGGTTTTACTCAATACTAATCCGAACTCCACCTCCCTCCTGGTAAACAACTCTCTAAACCCCACCAAGCAATCCACTCTTTCTCTTCTCCCCCCTATTCCACAATTCACCACCTCACATTCACCCAGATTTACCTGTCATCCTTTCATTTATACTGTCAGCCATTTTAAACATTCAGCCAATCATCAAGCATTCTATTGCCCATTCACTCCCCCTCCTCTTTCACTACTTACCATGTATACTCTAAACAACCAGCACTTAGCATATATACACTAATATATAGGAACATCACAGGCCCCTCTTACTGATAAGGAGGTGCCAAATTGCTGCAAGCTGATACAGCTGAGCTGTAAAATCGCCAGGTCACTGAGATGGGAAAATATACCAAAGGTTTAACCGTTTATGGTCAAGCTAACCAGGAAGATGATTAAGAGGAAAAAATCCCCCAGAAAGCTTTGGGAATAGCCATTTTATCTGTAGGCCCAAGTTAGATGAACAGGCTGGCATGACAATAACCATAACAAAATATACAAGGCGATGAATAAATTCCCTTTTCCCCAAAAAAACAAACCTCTAAAGAACAGAATAAAGAGAAATCCCAGAAATATTCGAAAGTTCTCTCCAGATGTGGGATTTTGGGTTCCCTTGTGAACTCAAGGTTCAGGGTATTGAGCCTGATCCTGCGCCCGCTGTGGGTGGGTGTCTGTCTGTCGGCAGTGCCCACATTGTGTCCTACTTTATTTCAGGAGATGTCAGTGCAAATTGTCTGCCTTCTGCTTATGTAACAGGAGCTGCTTCCTTTCTAGATTTTGGGTCAAGCCATGACAATGTGCTCTGGAATTCCATCCTTGGGCTGTGCCTGCTGATCATGGTCCTGGTCGTCATCTGCTACCTCTGCTTTGTGCGGTAGGTGGTCCATGCATTGCAAGGTTCTCCAGGGCTGCCCTTTGCCCTGAAAAACAATAAAGGAAAGGTTGCTTATCCTAGGACAGAGGTTCCCAAACTGTGGTCCATGGACCACCGGTGGTCCATGCGCTTCATTCATGGTTGAAGATGTGACATGGCACAGCAGTTGCATCAAATAGTCACATGGATCTTTGGTTGTATTTTTGTTGCTTCCTTTGTTGTATTTGTGTTTTATTGTACCACAATCTGAATTCTTTGGAAATAAAAGAAGCAATAAAAATACATTTCAAAATCACACAGGATCTAGCACCGGCATTACAGTTGCTACAGCAGGCAGAAAAACAATTCAGCGGTTCATCCAGACCTTCAGCAATTTTTAAGTAGTCGGGGGGGGGGGAGTTTGGAAACCTCTGTCCTAGGAGGATGCAAGCCAGAGTTCTTTGTGCCTCAGTTGCCCAGGCATGTTCCTGCAACCAGGGCAGGAAAGGAGAAGAAGAAAAGAGGGGTTTGTCCCTTCTGGAGGTTTTTTCACCCTGCCGTCTAGCCGCATAGTGTTTCCCAAGTAATTTGCAAAGGGGTTTTAGCTGTGTGTGGCTGCTGGTCATCTGGGTGGGTTGGTTCCAGGAGGTCTCCAAGGGGGGGCTGCAGTCACAGGTCTGAGGGTGGGGAGGCTCTGTTAGGAATGGTGGTCTTGGAAGCCAGTGCAGGGCAGGACCTCCTCAGGTGTGTCACTGCCTGGACCATAAGGGGCTGTTGGGTTCGTTTCAGAAGGGAACTGCCGGAGGGCTGCCCTGTCCACAGCTCGGCAACGGGTGGCCCTGGTCTGTGGCCCTGGCCCCACTTTGACTGCTCTTTGTGCTGGCCAGTGGCGTCACTAGGGGGGTGCGGGGGGTGCGGACCGCACCAGGTGACACCATCAGAGGGGTGTGACTCTCAGCTTTAATTTAAAAAAAAATTAAGTTTCTAGGTCGTCCGGTTCTCGAGATATACATAAAAACGTCAGCCGCACCCCAGTGGCGTCACTAGGGGGGTGCATGGGCTGTGGA
Source organism: Rhineura floridana (assembly GCF_030035675.1). Classification (NCBI taxonomy): domain Eukaryota; kingdom Metazoa; phylum Chordata; class Lepidosauria; order Squamata; family Rhineuridae; genus Rhineura; species Rhineura floridana. The sequence goes on along the minus strand of NC_084496.1, from coordinate 169,173 downwards.
CCACACCAGGTGACACCATCAGAGGGGGGTGATTCTCAGCTTTAATTAAAAAAAAATTAAGTTTCTAGGTGGTCCGGTTCTCGAGATATACATAAAAATGTCAGCCGCCCCTGTTAAATCTTTTTTTAAACTACTGTATAGCACTTCGTAGCTTTAACCCCGCCCGTTCAGGATTGCAGCCAATCAGTGAAGTGTTTGTTTGACCTATGGCAGTGTCTAGTAAACCTCATTGCAAGGCCAGAAAATTGTGGTTCCCCCCCCCCGTTTATCTGAAAATCTCATAAATTGGGTAAGTATATACATTTCAGTTTTTTCCCCTCTTGTGTGTAGGAGTCAGATCCTGGGCAGTGTTTTCAAAACCTTCCCAATACTTGCATTTGTGGGGGTAAAAACATTGCTAATCTCATATCTCCAGAGTAAATCCCATTAAATTCAATAGGATTTACTTTTGAGTAGACATGGTTATGAATGTGCTGAAAATCAATGGACTTTGGAGTGAATGTAAAAAAGAATTGTGTTTGTGTTGTCTTTCTGTCCCTCCCTCCTCCAGTCCTATTTTAAAGCAAGTAGGCAGGGCTTACTTGGGTATTACAGTTTTTATTCTGTAGGAAACAAATACTGATTTTTTAAAAACGAATACTGATTTTTCTGCAATGACCAACTGGTTTGACAATAAACTATTATATGGGCTGTATGTATTTATACATCTGCAGTGTGTGTGTGTAGTCTTTCCAACAACCCTGTGAGGTAGGGTTGGAAAACAAGGCAGCTCACAACAAGAAATAATGCCATTTAAAATCCAATAATCATAAAGCAAGAATAAACAGATGGAAAACAGCCTAAAGAGGCATGATTCTGAATTTTGGGTTGGGTGAATGAAGTTTATTTATTTATTATTTGATTTATATCCCGCCCTTCCTCCCAGTAGGAGCCCAGGGCGGCAAACAAAAGCACTAAAAGCACTTTAAAACATCATAAAAACAGACTTTAAAATATATTAAAACATCTTTGAAAATATTTTTTAAAAGCTTTAAAAAAACATATTTTTTTAAAAAAGAAAAGGCTTAAAAACATATTAAAAAGCAATTCCAACACAGACTCAGACTGGGATAAGGTCTCAACTTAAACGAACAAGTTGAAAGAACAAGTTTGTTATCACTTGAGGCTGTAGTTCTCTGCACACTTCCCAGTTTGAGTAAGCCCCATTGAATACATTGGGACTTGCTTCTGAGTAAACAAACATCGGATTGCACTATAAATATATTTACAGATTGTGTAATTCATAAACATATTTGAGAGTCATGTTTATATAAATATTTCTTCATACTGTGTCCCAATAAGTATTTGATTTCACACTATGGTTGTAGATGATTTTTTCCTCTACATTTTAAGTGTGCCCTTCTCCATGGTTTCTCCATTGTTTTCATCCTGAGGGGAGGATAGGCTGAGAGATGGTGAGTAGCACATTTAAGGTCTCTTCACCTCCCCCCCCTTTTTATTTGTATTTATTTTATATTTCTCCAATATCTTCCCCGTTGTTTTTATGTATTTTAAATATTTTTAGATTAAATAAATAGGAAATCATAATTGTGAACCTCCCTAAAAGCAATTTACCTATCCTTATGTTTTGGCAAAGTGATGGTGTGAAGGCATGCTGGTAGAACAAGAGACCATGTTTGAGGCATGTTATAAGGTGTTTGAGGACTTTGTCACACATTACTTTTTGAGACCTGTAGATTCATGTTGGAAAGAACATGTGCACGTATTGAATGGTGGCTTGGGTGCTGTTTTTTCAGTCTACGCTGCATGTGTAGCGAAGGTGATACATCATCTGGCAGCTAGCTTCATAACGTGAGAGTGAAAAACATTTGGATCACCATTCACTTGTTTACTTTTCTCACTATTGAGACCACTTCATATATTACTTTTTCATACACAGAAATTTAATCTTTGTATAGGAAAAAGTATTTTGTAAAATATGAAGGACAGTGGCTGCCCAGTCATTATAACCACTGTACAAGATCTACTCAGCCACTGTAATTACCTTTTTGTTTTGAGTGCCCTTTTGTCTGGGTCTTGGTTCAGGTGTGTATCCAATTTTGATGTGCTTATGGAAGGGGTGTGCAAGTAGTGCCCCCCCAAGTGTGGAGGCTTGGACAAACATTGTGTTATGGAAAACCAAAGTCTGTGTGAAAGTACATATTTGGGAATGCCATCAGTGTAATCCTAAACACACTTAATAAATAATATTGAACTTGCACGTCACAAAATATATTACGGTCATGTCCATAAGCACCAGGAGGGTAGTCGCCCAGGGGATCTTAGTCCCTCTGCTTTTTTGGGAGCAGGGTCCCTATGTCTCCAAGCATCCTACAGTCAGCATGAAAAGGGAGTGTGTTAGTCACTGAGAAGAGTCTTCTAATAGGCTTCCTTGCCTTTTCTGCAGATTGGAGCCAATCAGAGTGAAAGGAGGTGAGTCAGCCACTGAGAAGACTCTTCTCAGTTGCTAACGCTCTCCACTTTCATGCTGATTGGCTCCTAGAGATGTTTGTTGTTGTGAGAGAATGCATTAACAAAGATCTCATTCTTAATCCAGGAGCAAAAAAGGGTGTATGTGGCTGTAACTATCATGAAGGGACCCTGCAGCTCTGAATTTTCTACTAGACAACTGATAAATACCTATGTAACTTTGTGTCTGGAGACTTATTATTAAGAATCACTTTCCATAATTGTAAGGAGGTGTGTCCACACGCATGCATCCCAGGCACCTAAATGAGGGGTGGGAGCAGCATAGTGACATTAGCAGGTGTCTTATTCCAGGGGTTCCCAAATCTTTCTTCTACATAAACCACTTGAAAATTGCTGAGGGTCTGAAAGTATCTGAAAATTTACTATGGGCATATGCAAGATAATTAACTCCCATTAGTAATAAGAGCAAGAATTTGAGCTGTGCGTATGATATTGTAATTTAAAGGTGTAATTTTAATTTTGCTAGTTGTTTATGTCACTACTATTGCCATTACATTCAGTGATATATGGGAATTACGATTTACGAGTAACATTAGTACAAAAAACATTACTAAGGATTCTGTATGGTCTGATACAGGAGGAGGTCCATGGGGGTGACACCATGAGTTACCGCACCAGGTGACACCAACCCTAGTGACGCCTCTGGTGCTGGCCCAGAGCACAGATCAATGTGTCCTCCCAAGTGTCGCTCAGCCGCAGAGAGAGCTGCTGTCCTGCCTCTCTGGGAGCTGAGAAGGACTGAAGAGGGACCCCTCTTGCTTTACAGGGTGAAGAGAAAATGGTGGGACCAAATCCCAAGCCCAGCCAAGAGCAAAGTGGCTGAAAACATGACTGTGAAACCGGTAGGAGACTTCTGGGGGGTGGGAGTCCCTTTGGGGTGCCCCTCGACGCCCTGAATACAGCTCTGACCTAAAACTGTGTTGTGCTTCTTTTCAGGTTTCCTTTGTGAGGAAGGTCTGCTCAGCTGTGGAAGGCAAGCAACATCTCCAGGACACACACAAACTGTACGTCTGCCAAAAAGCAGCACTCTCTCTCTCTCTCTCTCTCTCTCTCTCTCTCATCCAGACTGCAAAATGCCCAGGGTTATTTCTCAGGGTAGTCACTGCTACCCGTGGTTCTTTACAGTATATTGGAAGCAACACCCCCCCCAAAGAAAGAGTGACCTCTGACCCAAGGAGTGGCAATCTATAATAGATAATGGGGGAGAGGGAGGTAAGAGGTGGAAGTGCAGTTGGATGAGACTTGAGCTTTTGTTTTCCATCTCTCTTATCAACAACATGCAAATTAGTCACAGAGACTTTGTTTTCCTCCCCAAACAGGGACTCTCAGAGCAAAATTGATGTCACTTTCTGCAGCCAACCAACGAGGGGCAAAGTTCCTAAGAACAGCCCTGGAGGTAAACAGGAGGTGTTCCTCACACCGGAGGTCACTGTGGTCGAATATCCCGTCCTGATCTACAGGCATGAATCTGATGCCAAACCTGAGGCTCCGGAAGCAGAAGCGGATTGGGTCCCTCATGAAGACGCCGTGGCCAGGCTCTTCAGGGTCCTTCTCAGTGGTGAACTGAGCATGGGGGGCACCAGCATCCTAGAGCCTCTTGCACAAGAGGAGCAGTCCCCTACTGAGGGCCAAGCTCCGGAGCGCATGCCAAGTGCTGTTGGCTTATGGCAAGACGTGCCTCTGGGCAAGCCCCAAGGAAGTTTGGAGTCCTCTTCCGAATCTGGCTATCGCAGCTCCAGCACAGAGGCGGCCACTTCTTCCCGGGCAGCCAGTCCTGACCCTGAGCAGCTTCTTGGCCATGGCCTTTGCCCTTCTGCAGTGCAACCTTCTGTGCTGCTCTTGCCTCCTCACGAGTCAGACCATGCCTTTGCCACTGTCAGAATCGGCCCCCTGGAGGAGGGCAGCTCAGCAGTGCCCTCTGGCTACAAGTGCTTCAACAGCTTTGTGTCTGAGCCCTTGGCCAACTTCAGTCAGCTTTTACCCCCGCAGTGGGAGGGAAACCCAGAAGCCCCCCCCCAGAATGCCCCTGGGAAAGCAGACACCCTTCCTTGCCCAGTGGCCGCTCTCCTGTCTGGCTACCGATCCTTCAGCTCTGCTCTTCAGAGCAGCCCCAAATCACCCCAGGGCAGACGCAGCAGCAGCAGCCTCGACTTGCAATCCCCATATAAGCCCTTGCAGAGTTGTCAGGAGCAGCCCCCCACAAACAGCCCCTGTGGACAGAATCCTTTTTCACCCCGGCTGGGGGGCCCAGGAGATCCAGCCTGGCCAAGGGCACCCTGGGAGGCAGACCTTGGCATGCGAGAGAGCACCGCTGGTGGAGGCTTCAAGAGAGGCGCAGCCAGGGACAGAGGCCTTTTGTGCCCCTGAGACGCCACGTGGACAAGCTGTGGGTGCACATCTTTGCTGCCGGTTGTGAGTGTGCTTCGGCTCTCCTGCTGACAGGCTACGAGTCCAGCAACCAGACTGCTGCTGCTTGGGGGGGGGGGTTCTGCCCAGCCTTCCTTTCTAACACCATCCCTCCCCCCCCAGCAGCTTACTGCAGTTGCTGCTGCGTTGATGGCTTCCTCCTCCCCCACGCCCATGCAAGGGCCTCACCTAGAGCTGCTCCTACAGGTGGGGGACAAGGAGGCCTTGCAGCAGGCCCTCCGCCGTGCCCTGACAGGCATCAGATGAAAGTTGGGGGTGGGGGAGGCTGGAGAAAGGGACTTGGGCTGCTTGAGGGGGCGGTGGTGCAGGAAAGGGACGGACTGCCCATTGATTGAAAAACATTCTAGCATTAAATATTTGTATCCATATAATCAGGCCTTATTGCATTTATTCCACTGAAAGTAGCAGCATTCCCAAAAGGGAAGGTGGAAGGAGAGGAAGGGGGCTGGAGGTCACAGGCTGAGCTCGCCACTTGCTCCCCAGAGAGCCTGAGCCACTGCTGCCGCCGCCTGCCTGCTGGAGAAGAGAGGGGCACTCTCCTCCAGGCATCGCCCTGATGCAGAAAAAGGCCCAGGGAGGGGCTGGGCAGTGGGGCTCACCTGCTGCTTGCAGGCACCTGTCAAGGGCTACCCTGTAGAATTATTGGCTACTGAGAAAATGAGAAGCTTCCCGGGCAACTTAACCCCTAGCAAGAAAGGGCATTGCTAGATATTTAAAAGAATTTGGGTACAGGACAAATTTACATGACTGTGCATGTGCTGAAATGCATAGGTGCAGATTTAGACCAACTTCCAGACTCGCTGCCAGAGCTTATTGTGAACTCGTGGTGGCAGCAGGATTTCCTTGGCCCAGTAGCCACTGTGTGTGGATTGGGCCCCCTGCAAATTTCAATAAGAGTTCAGTTACCTGCTTGTCTAAGAGGTGTGGTACATCATGCATCTGCTCAGAATGCCCAAAAGGCAAGTCTGCTCCCCAGAGGTGACTGAAGAACTGTGTCAGTAGAAAGGAGGGGCATGATCTGAATTGGCAGCTGGAGTGCATGTTGTGAGCTGTATTTTATTTATTATTATTTATTATTTGATGTATATCCCGCCCTTCCTCCCAGTAGGAGCCCAGGGCGGCAAATTTTCGATGTGGGTTGAGGAGGGGCCACGTTGTGGGCCAGGAGCTGGCATGTGTGACGATGGGAGAGGGGGATATGCCCATCCCAAATGCTCCCCAACAGTACTGCAGGGAGGGAAAGGGGTCTGTGCTTGTAAAGGGGGGGGGAGATGCTCGGCCTCTCTCGTCTGTCTGAGGTGGAGCATTGCACAACAGGCCAGTGCCTTCTCCAGCTCCACCTTCCCCTCTCTTGGCCACAAGGGGGCAGTAGTCTTCCAAGGTCATCAAGTCCCATCAGCCCCCGGCTCCTATCTCAACCACAGATGGAGGACTCAGAACCACACCAGGCTGCTGGACCCAGGAACATTGCTGCCAGTTACTGGAAAGTGCCTGAGGGACACATGCTCTTGTGCTCAGGTCCTGCTTACAGGCTTCCCAAGGTCAACTGGTTGGCCACTGTGAGAACAGGATGCTGGACTGGATGGGCCACTGGTCTGTTCTAGCAGGCACATTCTATCTTGTCCTTGGCTAAATGCCAGAATGAGGACATCAGGTTGGTGTCCTTCTGGATACGATGACATGAATCAAGCCCAAACGTGCCACTCCCAGACGGGAGTTCCTTTCCTCCTCATTGTGTAGGTAGCCAGGCTTTGCTTGGCTGAGCAAATTGGACACCTCAGCACATACAATAATAATATACCATGTTTTCCACAAATACACATGTGCTCAAAGTGGTTCACACAAACAGTCTAAATGCTGTAGCACAACAACACATAATAAAAAGTATAATCATTACAACATTAAGAAAAATATATACATCAAAGTACAAATGAGCATAAAGCTGAACAACAAAGAGAGCTTTACTGTAAGAAACCTACTTTGCATGACGTTGAGAGGTGATTAATGACGGCCTCGTGGCCATCTGTGGGCAGATAACTGGTGCCAATGTGGGCTTTAAGTATCAGCCAACATCCCACACTTCTGCTACTTCCTCACCAGCCAGGCTCCTCGTAAGCACAGACAGGCTGAAGCGGCAGAGAGAGGACGTCACGGAGCGTGAAGGGTCAGCCCTAGAAGAGTGGTGGGCTGGGCCTCTTCCTTCATGCTTCAGCTATGCTAGCGCCACTCTAGAGTAGCTTATGCAGATGAGGTGCCATTGTCAGGATGCAGGGACCTCTCCTGTGGGCTGGTGCCTGAAGCATGCAGCTCTTTCTGGGTGCGTTGCAAGGCTGAAATTCTGCCCTTTGTTCTAGCCCCTCTCAGTGAGAGAGTGGGCCGTAACAAACCCACAGCCCAAAAAACAGGAACAGGATGTAATTAACTGGAAGATGGGTCTGGCTGAGAAAGGCACAGAACAGGCATTCGTTGTGCAGAGTACAAGAGCACAACCCTAAACATGTCTAGCAGCTAATTCAGTAGTATGGGGCCTTAGGAAGGGAGACTCATCTCTTCTTCTGGGCTTTTCTCAAATATTTATTTTAGTTTGTTTGTTTAACACGATTTATAGACCACTCCATTAAAAAAATCTAAGCAGTTTACATAAAATAGTATGAAATATTCATAAGTAGACAGCAATACAGTAAACAGACTTTAAAAAGACATAGATGTAATAAAATTATCAAGAATGTATAAAATCAACAGGGTTTAAGAAAAATTTATATTACAGTTACATGTCTGGGTTGGCTTGTTTAAACCAAAAAGGTTTTTTAGCAGGCTTCAAAAACAAAAAGTGTCTGATATGAATAGGCAGGAAATTCCAGATCATGGGTGTTGCTACCCCGAAAGAGCAACCCTCATAGCCCTCCTATGACTGTAAGAGGCAGAACCACGCCATGTTCCCTCCCCCCCCCCCCGTGGCCCATCACACCTCCTTCTGCTGGAGGGGAGTCTGCTGTACTCGTGGGTTATAAATCACACAGAAAGGGAGCAAGTACAGCAGACTCCTGTTGAAGCTCTTCACCCTCCAATGTATGGAGGGTAGGGATGGGTGAGCATTCTGATTTCAGTTCACATTTCAAGCAGAATTTATCAAATTCACAATTTCTGAAACAATATCAGAACCAAAACACAGCCATCCTTCAAAATTTGCATTTATCAGAATTTTGGGATGCAGTTCAGTTCACCAACTAAACAACATTTACAAAAATGCATATATTAGGGGAAAGTGTGCATAAAAACTAATACATGAGAGAAAATAACATGAAAAAGGCATGAAATTATGAGAAATGGCTTGCAAAATTGTGCCCCTTTGTCAAAGCTTGCCTACAAAAATGTGTTTATTGGAAGAAATTCACATTAAAATGGTGGAGAATTTCCATGAGGATTTAAAAAATAAATAAATCACTGATGGCTGCAGAAATGTAGAGAACTGAATTTAACATTGGAAAAATGAGAAACTGAGCTTAGTAAAACAGGCAGATCTTTCCATCCCTAGTGGAGGGTGACAGGACCAGACGCTGGAAGTTGAGGCCAGCAACTTGATCCTGCTCTCGCCCCAGTGCTTGCTTTTGTCCTTGGACCCCTGAAGAGGGCTTATATAGAAGAGGCACATGTAGCAAATTCTCTACTAGCTCTGGAGGGCCTTGGGTTGCAGATTACACAAAGATTAAACATTTCCACCATGTTACGTCTTGCTTCCTGCACTTTTTGAAATAAAAACCCGGCTTCTCTGACGCTCACTTCTTCTGCAGCTGGGGCCACCATTTTACCTGCAGCTTGCAGAAGAAATCTGGATTCTGTGTCTGACTTGGCTGAGTTTTTGTAAGGTGCCACACTGGCCACAGCACAGCTACTGGCAGCTCATTCGTTGGCACTGAGGAAGCGGGATTCCCGCAGTGGGGAAGTGGCATCCATCCTGCCAGTCTCTTTGCAGGGCCTTTGTGCCTACAGGATGCCGCTGTGCTCCCCCATCTGATGCAGAAGGAAGAGCTGCAGGGAAGGGAGCTGGCCATGGCCGCCTCGCACCGCCTGTCCTCCTCACCACATCCTCCTGCCTGTACAGTAATAGGGCAGTTGACGTCAAGTGCAGAGGCAAGGAGTCTGGTTATGACTCACCTCACCTCTTCCAGGCAACAAGCACAGGAGGCTGAGCGAGGATCTGCCAGTGGGTGACACGGCCAACTGAGCAGGAGGACAAGAGCGGTAAGCCGGACCTGGGCTGTGGGGAGGGGGCATTAGCGCCTGCACACCCTGAAGTGCTGGGAGGGGCACCAGGCATGTGGCTGAGTGCTTAGTCCTCATGAAGGGATCCGCTCCTGCTGCTGGGCCTTGCCCAAGAAGGGCTTGAAGGAGAGAGCCGTGGGTGCCATGCCTCTCCACCTCCTGCAGCCTCCCTTGGACGCACCCCTATCCTGGAATGGCCAGAGCCACAAAGGAGGAGGTGCCACCCACTCCTCAGCCCTGCTTGCCCCCACCCCGACAGAGGTTGGTGGCCCACTCTGGGACAGAAACAAGATTCCTGTTTCTCACCAGGGGGGCTATGGGGGCAGAGAGGAGCAGGCTGCATTTCCTGCCCAAGGATTGGGTTGCTGCGGGGTCCCGATGCAGATAGGGCAAGGGCTGGAAATTGCTGGTGAAGCAGGCGTCATGAGAAGCCACTCCGGGTGGCTTCTGTCTTCCCTGTATGCATTAAAAAAGTGTTTCTGTTTTAGCCAGCAAACTAAACCTGACACAGCATGGGGAGTTGTGTGAACAGGATTTTCTGCAGGTTTTAAGCAACATAGCAGCAGCTAAGGAAGATGTGGATCAGGACCACAGCGCCTAGGAAGGGGGATGTAACTCTTACACTATTTTCCTGGTCAGAACATAGGTAGAGCCCTGCTGGGTCAGATCAAATGCCAAAAGCTTTTCCTGGTGCCCAGCCGGATGACTATAGGAAGCCCCTGAGCAGGACACGAGCACAAGAGCACTCTTCCCCTGTTCATGATGGTAGCGCGCGCGCGCACACACACACACATGCACACACACACACACACACACAGTTGCTGTTGGAAGAATACGGCTACTCATACAAAAAAAAGATGTTTTTTCATATATTCTTTTCTCAGACATTTTTATTTTTTTCCAGTATTAAAAATTTTCCAGGTCTGGCCACCACTACTGAATTTAGTACTAACTGTGCTTTTCTTTATAATTCTGCATGAGTCATTTCTGAATATCTTGCCAAGCTGACATTCTAGCAGAGGTTACAAGTAAGCACATTAAAACAAAAAGCAACCTAACGATGCAGTCCTAGTAGAACCCCCTGAGAGGGGTTTATCCCCCAGTTTCAGGGCGAGCCTGTTAAACCACCAGTCTTTCTAGACAATTCATATTTTTAATAACAAGGTATTTAACTGTATATGGGTTCTTCTCTGTAATGTTCATGTGGTCTCAGTCAAGACCTTCAAACAATTTGGCTCTGTAGCCTTGTTATACTCAGCCAAATCTGGCACAGCAAAACCGTCACTGGAAATAGTGCAGTTCTCCTTGAGTTGGTTATTTTTGTTTTGTTTTATGAGGTTCTAAATCATTGTTTACTGATACTAAGTCCCAATAATAGTTTGTGCTTTTAGTGAATTATCTTCCTGTTTAAAAAACTATGTACCTCTCAAAGCCTTGTCAAGGTGTTCATTTTTATCCAGCGTGGTCTTGTAAAGTAAGAAATAGTTGACTAGTTTATTCATTTTATGTGTAATATTTATTCAGGTTCTGGTATGCCTTGAACAGAGGTCATTGTTTTGAAGAAAACAGCAGATAATTGCAGCCTGGTTGCTTTCTTGAACTGAAAAGAAAAACAGTAATTTTGCAATCCTATACATGCATCTAGGAGTAAGTCCAACGCAACTCACTGAGGCTTAGTTCTGAGTAGACACACCTAGTATTGCACTGTCAGTCATCCTTAAAGCCATCCATCATATGGGTGCAGCATTCTACTTCTAGAGGCTGCAAGATCTCTTTTTGGTCCACACAAGAAAACCCATTTACATTCTGGTTATTAAGGAAAACATCTTGAACAAACTTGGCAGCAAATCTGTTTTAATGTATGGTCATCATTATTAAGTATGTTGACATGCCACTTTCCCATTAAAATAATGCTTAAGCTATCCCACAGGACAAAAACACATTTAAACACAATCCATTTAAAACATTTCATAAATCATAACATAACCATATTAGCCAGCTAAGAAAATAACATTCAACCTATTAAAATTATTTAAACATGTATTTTTTTAAAAAAAATAGTATTCTCCATTAATACAGGCAATCACAACAATTCCACATTTAGCTAACAAATTTTTAACTAACCCCTATCACTTAAAATAGCAGCAGCATAAACTAAATATAAGGAAATCTTATAATGTATTGGATGAAATTTAGTTCAGTGTCCAAGAATCGAGAATCCCTTATTCCTGCCTGACAGAATTTTCAACAAAAATAGTCCCAGGAGGGAGAGCTGGGAATTCTTGTTACGTGAGAGTTTTTTGAGCACGAAGTGGATTCTCTGTTTCTTGCCTTCTTTCATCACCCATAAAATTGTTCAATCTGGTTGCCAACCAGCAGCATACTTGGGCCCCACTAGAGACTTGAGAAGAAATCGTCCCAAAGAGAAGGACCCTTCCATCAGAGACCCCTCCTCGATTCTTCATGCATTCCTCTTTTACCAATAGAATGGATCCACAATACCAGAAGAAATTTGCTACAGAAATATGATGAGAATCTGCTTTATTAAGGCATGTCTCCAAAATTTTCCATCCTTCTTCCTCAGTCTGACTACCAGGTGACAAAATTAACAACCCAAAGACCTTGGAGTGACATTTCCTTGGAGGTTCTGTGCTGCATCCTAGAGGATGCCCATTCTTGAAAGTCCTTCCACAAGTGCCTTCTGATGAACTAGTATCTTGTCCAAGTGAAAGTTCTCTGTACCACTAGAACCACAAGGAAGAGGAAGACGCCCATCTCAGCCAGCGGCTCACTTTTTCAGCTAGTGCGTAAGAACCATTTCATAAAATGGTGGTAGTCCCAATCCTGACACAGATAAAACAAAATGGGGCTACTTCAAACCTGGCAAGGGCCCCTGCCCCCTTTATTTAATTGCCACCAAGTCTTGAGGCACAGTTTCCCTAAATTTCCCTTACTGCAGGCCCCACTGCTCGCAGCCAAGGACTGAAACTCTAGAGTGGGAGGGGGCTTTGTGTGTGACCTTGTCCAACTCCCCCCCCCCCAGTGCAGGAGAACTAGACCACCCTCCCTGCCCCCAACAGGTGGCTTCCCAGCCTTTGCCTAAAGAACTCCATTGGCAGAGAACTGTCTAGGAGGTCCCTGGTTCCATTGTCGGAATCCTCTTACCATTAAGAGGTATCACCTAATGTTCAGCCAAAATCTGCCCTCCTGTGACTTAAGCCGGTGACAACTTGCTCTACCTTCTGAGGCAGCAGCAGAGACCAACCCTTTGCCCTCTTCTGGGTGACAGCCTTTCAGGTATTTGACAAGGGCTATCATCATGCCCCCCTGGGTCTTGTCTTTCCAAGGCTGAACCAATGTAGCCTAAAATTGAGTTAGCATTTTGCAGTCACATCACACAGCTGACTCACATTTGGCTTGAGATCAGCCATGGTCCTGAGATTAATTCACCTCTACTGTTGCAAAATGGGGTATTTTCTCAGTTTGAGCTCATTTTTCCATTCTGTCAAGGACACTTTGAATGTTCTTCTGAAGCGTTTGTTATCACTCAGGGCAAATTTGTCATCTGCAAATTTGAAAAAGATTCCCTCCATCTCTTCATCTAAGTCACAGACAGAAATGTTGAAAAGCACCAAGTCGAGGGCAGAGACCTGTAGGGTCCTACTCAGAACCTCCCTCCAGTTTAGTGAGGAGCCACGGAGGATCACTGATGATTTTAGTACAGGTTTCCAGTTGGGGGATTCACAGTGTTTTCATCTGGCCCACATTTAACTAGATGGCCGTCTTTTCCAAACTGCAACAATAGTTCAGCTACAATGTGTGCCACAAAGCCCCACGAGATGTCAGTGTGGCTTATGAGCAAAGCCAAGGAGGCAAGAGTGCTTTTCTTCAGCAAGTGGAACAAGAAACAAAGAATAAATGGGCAGTTCTTCTGTGGCGGTGCAGCCAGTGCCCTGAGCCTCCCTCTGAGGCTAGTCCTCCCTGGCTGGCTAGGGCCTGCTCAGCTTGCCACAGCTGCACAAGCCAGCCCCTTCCTTGTCCACAACTGCCAGCTGGGGGGCAACTGGGCTCCTTAGGACTATGCAGCTTGCCCACGGCTGCCCAGGTGGTAGGGCACGTCACCCCTGAGCCACTCCCTGTGGGGTGATCTTTAGCTGGCCCTTGACATGCAGGAGGCAGGAGCGTGGATTTGAACTCACAGACTCTGGACTCCCGGCCAGGCTGTCCTGCCCACTGTGCTATACCAGCTGTAACTTTCCAAGAACTTGTCAAATGGAGAAAAAAATAGTGTCGCTGCTCAAAAGTGCTCTGGGAAAAGGGGGTGCAGCAGAAGACGCACACACCTTTCCAAAGGAATGATGTGGAAATGGACTGCCTTCAAGTCGATCCCGACTTATGGCAACCCTATGAATGGGGTTTTCATGGTAAGCAGTATTCAGAGTGGGTTTACCATTGCCTTCCTCTGAGGCTGAGAGGCAGTGACTGGCCCAAGGTCACCCTGTGAGCTTTATGGCTGAGGGGGGATTCGAACCCGGGTCTCCCAGCTTTTTTCCTCCAGGAAGGGAACTTGGCGACCTGAGACTTCACAACGTAGAGGCAAATGCATTTTTTAGCCATTTCAGTGCTTCTTTCTCCACCCCGATCTTCAGACAGGTGTCTGCTTTAAAAAAAATAAAAATAAACCATGCACTCCCTTTAACTGTCCAACTTTCTTGTCTTTTTAAAAGGATGCCATAGTTTAAAAGCTACGGAGGGACTGGGGAGGCGGGAGATGGGTTGCCATGTATCAATAGCAGCCAGTCAGGGTAGAACAGCCAACTACGGCTGCTGAAGGACAGAGTAGCAGAGAATGGTCTGCCTGCCTGCCTTGCTGTGAGGGCACTTTCACAGCTCAGAGTCCGTCCGTGTGCGCAACCTGAGTGAACGCGGATGAACACCTTTAGGAAAAGGGTCCATACACAACCATCTAAAAACAAAGCCAGCAAACCTAACGGCAATTAGAAAAAGCTCTTGAGCTCGCAGAGTGGCTGGACTTGACGATTTGGGCTCCAGGTGCCCCCGCCTGAAAGAGTTTCTGGGGTCCCTCCCTGGAATCCCACCACAAATGCCTCGCTGTTCTTGACAGCAGCACACACCAAGCCAAGGCACCCTGATTTGTCTTGCAGGGAAGCTGCCAGGACTGCACGAGGAGGAGGAGGGATGCTGGGAGGCCAGGCTTGGCAGCTGTGGTGGCCAGCACTGCCACTGCTTGTACTTCAGCAGGGTAAGTCCTGTCATTTTTCTGCATGATCTCCTTCCTGCAGGCTTCACAGGCACATCCAGGTAAGGTGGTGCCAGGAGTCAGTTGCAGCCACATTCTGTTCTGTGTTGCAAGCAAGGGTGTGTCTTCTGGGGTCGTGGGGGTCATAGATCCCTTGCTTTTTGGGAACAGTCCCAGCCAGGTCCCTACACGTGAGCCAATCAACATGAAGGCGGAGTGTGTGGGCCCCTGAAAAGAGCCCTTGTCCTTTTACGCTCATTGGAGTCAATCAGAGTGAAAGCAGGTGAGTCAGACACTGAGAAGACTCTTCTCAGCAACTAACATACAGCCTCCCCTTCCATGCTGATTGGTCCTAGAGACATCTGTGGTAATGGAGTGCGGACTCTGGTTTTTTTAAATTGTTTTTAAATGTGTATATTTGTATATTTGTTTTTAATGTTTTTAATTGTTGTAAACCACTCAGAGCTTCGGCTAGGGGGCGGTATACAAATGTAATTATTATTATTAATAATAATAAGAGAGAGAGAGGAGGTAAAGTGGGAAAGGGGCTTCCCTGTGCAGGGGCATGGTGTGACCATCACGAGGGCACCCTGCACTTCTGAATTTGCCACTGCAATACTGGTTGCAAGCCTCCCACCCCCCTCTGTCTGATCACACAGCTCCATTTCCAGTAGAACAGAGCAGCTGAGCTTGTCAGGTCTATTCAGGAGTGGGGGTCCACAAGGGCAGGTGGGGCACTGCCCTCCAACCTCAGCTTGCCCTCTGACAGTCCCTGCCTGCTGCCTCCTTGCTTACAACCAGCCCAGGGCTATTGCTGCCTGCAGCTGTGTCCTTGGTCTTATCCTGTTGCCCTTGTGGAATTCAGCCGGGAGGCAGGGGCAGCTAGAGTTACTTGGCTCCGCCTGCTGTTGGACTCCCTGCCTTCCGCCCCGCCAATCCTACTGGGCACCGGCCACCCCGGGCCTACTCAGTAGATGCACAGAGCCTTTCGGCCCAGCGCAAGTGAGGGGGGGGCACAGCATGAGAGTGAAACGCATGGCGCAAGACCAGCTGCTCACAGCAGAAACTGCTATAAAACGCAAGGAAGAGCTCCCTTGACTCGGCTTCCGGGCGTCGCAGTCCAAGGTGCCCTGTAACTTGCCAGACCCCTCGCCCTCTTCTGCGCCAGAATTTCACACACACACACACACCCGTATAGTCTCCTCCTCCTACGCAGGCCACCCCCCATTTTATCACCCCCTTTCTCCTCTGCCCTTGGATTCTCCACCAACCCCCTCCCCCAGTCCACAAGGCACCAGGCAGGCCCTCCTTGTGGGCTGAGACAGGAGGAATCTACGCAGGGTTAGCCCTAGCAGTAAGCCCCAAAGATGACCAAACACCCAGAGGCGGGGGTGGGCAGACCAGCTGGTGGCTCTGGCCTGGGAGGCTTTTAATCCTGCGCCTTCAGCGCGCCACCCCAAGCACTGCTGTAGGCCATCTAGGCTGCCCGAGAATTAAGTTGGGCTCCCAGCACCCACCTCCACGAAGGGACCGTCGGTTTCTTGGGGGAGGGAATGGACTCACTGTGTCTCTCCCACCCACCTGGGCCCACATCCTCTGCTCTGCCTCATGGGATCTTGCCATGGGCAGCCCCTCTGGTGTTCCAGGTCACCCTCCGGAGAGGGTTCCTCCAGCGAGGGTGGGATGGGGGGAGATAGCTGCGGACCAGGAGCCCAGATTTGGCGGGGTGGGGGTGCTTCTCTTCAGGAGAGAGGGTTAGGTCTGCCCCCTCTCGGCCCTCCTGCTCAGATCAGAACCAGGGCTCTTGGCAGTTGCTGAAGTGGGGAGGGCTGAAGAGGGGAGCTCATCAAGGATCTCTGCCCCTTGGGCAGCCGCAGCCTGACACGGCTTTGATTTCTCTCCTCTCCTGATTCTCTGCAGCCTCCGCTTGTATGAACCTTACCTGTTTTGCTGACTACATCCAGACCCTGACCTGCACGTGGGGAAGTGACCTCCATGCCTCCAGCAGAGCTCTGTACAATATCACAGCAAGGTGGTAGGTCTGAGGAGGAGTGTCTCCGATGCCTTTGGGAACGTGGGGCTGCCCTTGTTGAGAGGGCGGGGGGGGGCAGGATATCCTCTGCACCCAGGCCCTGCTGTGCTTGGAAGGGGGCAGCAGATGATCTCGGCCGGATGGGCCCTCCTCGGCCAGCCCATGGGGCTTGTAGGCACTTGTGTGTGGACCAGTGGCAGCTAGTCCCTGAGGGGGAGTGGGGCACTGCCCCACCAATGTTCGCCCTCAGCCAGCCCTCGCCTACCTGCCTTCCTCCTTACAACCAGTCCAGGGGCGGCACGGCCTGTGGCCACTTCCGCCTCCTTGTAGAACTCAGCAGGGAGGAGGAGGAAAGTAGCCTTAATTGCGCCTGCCGGTCACTGGCTCTGGTGCTTCCTGCCCTGCCAGCCCAATGGGCACCAGCCAGCCACTAACTGTGTAGGCATATACAATGAGTGGGTTTGGCTATGGCTGAAGTTGCTTTCTGTGTGCCGCCAGGCAACGGCTCCTTAGCCATGCTTGTGCCATGATGATACGGCCCTGCTGCATGCAGAAGCGATGGGATGTGCTCTCCTCAGTTGCCAGGATAGAAGCCACTCTTGCAGCTGAGCCACAGGACTGCTTTCCATTGCCCCCACCCACCTCAGCTCGCCTCCATCATGACTTTCCTCCAAGTCCTCCACCTATGGAATGGATCGATCAGGACAGACTGGATTTCAAGTGGGAAGGCGGGGGGGGGGCTGCCAAGGCATCCCTTCCATCCAGCAGTGTCATCCCACCCAAAAGAATCCCCACCAGGGAATGTTATCTTTATATGGCAAACAGGCAGCTGGTTGGCTTTGCCTCTGGCCCACAGAATGGGTGGAAGATGTGACCCTTGAGGGTCTCCAGAGGCCACGCAGACCGTTTCAGGCAGGACCCACTTGACCAGTGGGTCAAGCTCTCTGGAACCTTTCTGGGGTTCCCTCCTTGCCCACAGAGAGGTCTTGGTTGCTGCCCAGTGATTGCCCCACACTGAGGAGGGATGTCTTTGACTTTTTAAGGAACTGTGGCGAAGGAGGCAGCTGCCCCCTCCTGCCTGCCCCCTCCAGGAATGGCACCCATTTGCAATATGCCTGCTTTGCAGAGCAGCACCTCTGCTTTGGCAACAACTTCTTTGACGTGGAGATAACAAAACGGGTGAATGAGTCACTCCTGGTATGCAGTAAGAACTTTGTCTTCCAAGAAAACAGTAAGTATGAGCAGGGAGTGAGTGGGCCCCAAAGCACCAAGGGGAGGTCTATGAGAGTATCTGTGCCACTCTGGAGTGAGAGAGTGGCAAGGAGTTCACACACACCAGTGTCAGAAGCCAGCGGTGTGTGCAATGCGGGGAAAGGTTTGCAGCTGCAGGTTTCAAAACCTCTTCCTCCTTTAGAAAAGTGGGTGGATAGGTGGGGGACCCCAAGGGGACCTAAAAGGTGCAGCCAGAGTGTGGCTGGCTTGGCATCACCCCTTACCTGGACAGGTTTTCTCAGGGAGCATCTTTGGGGGGGGGGTTGGTGGTCTATGCACACATCCCGGTCTTTCTGCATCCACATGCTGTAAGAGCTGCCCTGAGCAGCAATTAGATTTGGGGGAGGGTTACCCAGGTTTGGTTTCCCTTGGAAAGAGAGGCCACTTTGGGGTCTGTGGCATTTTTGTGATATTTGGGGGTTATCGTTATCATCATCATTGTTACTTATCCCAGGCTATGGTCTGAAGGCACAAGGCCAGCAGGGTCAGGTCTGATCAGTGCCTGGATGGGAGACCACCTGGGAACCATATGAAAGCCGCCTTGGGTTTCGTGAAAAGAAAGGCGGGGTATAAATGTAATAAATAAATAAATTGTTTGATTTTTTCACCAAAAAGAAACACAATGTGACTTACAATGTTAAAAACAGATATAAAAACAAAGAATAAAAAATCCTAAAATACGCACAAAATAAATAAAAACAAGCTCCAGCTCTTCCCCACCTGACTAAATCCCAACAGAAAATTAAATTCCAAAGGCCTGGGTGAATAAAAATGTTTTCACCTGGTGCCTAAAAACAGGCAATGATGGCAGCAGGTTGAAGGCAATCCGCTCGAGCCCAGATAGCCAGGGGGATGCCAGCAGCTGTTTCTGCTGCCCTTTGTCTGCGCGCCAGAGAGGCAGTCAGCAGCCCCAGGTGCTTTCCTCTTACAGCTTGGCACCCTCTCCCGGGCCCAGTTCTCTCTCTGGTTTACCACCCCATTCATTCATTCATTCATTCATTCATTCATATCCAAGAAGTTTGAGGCAGCATACATGGTGCCCCCATTTTATCCTCACGACAACTCTGTGAGGTAGGTCAAGCTGTGACTGGCCCAGGATCACCTAGTGAACGTCATGGCTGAGTGGGGATTTGAACTGGGCTTCCCAGCCTTTGACCAGGCCTAGTTTAACCACTGCACCACACTGCCTCTCTAGCACACCCCAGCTCACACATCCTCCTAGCTGGGAAAGGCGTGTGAACTTCCAGGGGCCTCTTCCTCTGAGAAAACACGGACCAGACATCTTGAGCAATTAGCCAGCAATCTCTCTAACAAAAAGAAACACGGTATGGGCAGGAATGCCCACACGTCACCACATTCTGAAAACCAGCGAGAAGACAACCAATTGCCTGCCAATCAAGCTTCAAAATCCGGGGGGGGGATTTAGAATCAATTTAAGAGCCTTTTCTTTAAAATGCCCCCTGAGAGAGGAAGAGGAGAGGTTTCGGTGCAGCCAGGGGCAAAGGGGGGGCATGTATAGCCTCCTTGGGAGGCCGTTCTGCTCCACAACCTGCAGGGAAGGCACCACCAATAAAAGTCTCCCTCACACATGCCCACTGCAGAGGTGTAGTTGTCCAAGGACTCAGGGGGGTCTTAGGCCCCCTACTTTTTTGAGAGCAGGGTCCCAATGTCTCCAACCTCCTATGAGCCAATCAGCATGAGAGTTTGTTAGCCACTAAGAAGAGTTCTAATACGCTTCCTTGTCCTTTCCTACAGTTTGGAGCCAATCAGAGTGAAAGGAGGTTAGTCAGCCACTAAGAAGACTCTTCTCAGTAGCTAACACTCTCCCCTTTCATGCTTATTGGCTCCTAGGGATGTCTGTTGCTGTGGGAGAAGGCATTAACAAGGATCTCATTTTGAACCCTGCAGCAAAAAAGGGTGGTGGTGGCTGTGAAGGGACCCTGCACTTCTGAGTTTGCCACTACACTACTGCCCACTGCACTCCCAGTGGGGTGGTGGTGGGGAGCAGACAGAGAGACGGGGCTGCTCCTCAGAAGCCAAGGGCCCGGGCCCAGGGAGGTTTCATGGAAGGTGACTCCCTGTGCCTCTCCTGGGAGGGGTCTTGCTCCACTTTCGGCTTCCACACTGCAGGGCCTTTCCCTGGGCTGGGGCAGTCTGTGCCAGGGTGGCCAAGTCCCTTGGACTGTGGGCGTGAGGGGCTCTGGGGCAGTGGCTTGATCCTGACATGTGGCTCCTTCCCTAGTAAAGCCACATCCACCTTTCCACCTGATGACTGCTGCATCCCCCACTGGCTACAACATCTCCTGGGAGACCAAGTACCAGCACCAAGAATACAACTACTTGAATGGAAAGCTGCAGTACCAGTTGCGGTACAGGCAAAGGGGCCACCCCTGGCAGGTAGGCCGGAATGGAGGGGCAGAGAGGCAGGTTGGAGGGGGCAGAGTGCTCTGTGCTGCTCAAGGGCCACGGAGAAATGGGGGAGAGGGAAAGGGTCCCACGGGGCCAGAGCACACCCACCCGCCGGCCCTTCTCTCTCTCGGTGAGCTGGACAGAGCAGGGCTGCTCTCCTCTGCCCCGTGTGGCCTTTTGCTGCTCCTTGCTGCCCCCCACCCTACAAGGCCATTCCAATCCAAGGAGGCTTCACAGGGAAATGCCTCATCAGTCCCTTGGAAGAGAGGAGGCCTACAGGTGGGGGGCTGATCCCAGAGGCCTCGCCACACTCCTTTGGGCTCACTTGTTAATGGGGAGGGGGAGACCTAGAACATCCATTTGTCCTTGTGGGGGGCAGGCAGGTGGCCAGAGCTCCGCACTGATTGGTGGGGGCAATGGAGAAGAGCAGAGCATGTTTGGCTGGGAATGAGATCCAGCAGCGCCTTGTCCACAGCTGGTCTGGGGCCTTCACTTGGTCCCAGGAGGGCTGAAGCTGCCCACGACAGCCTTTGCAATGTTTGGGGTGCACATGTGGCTCCTGCTTGGGTAGCCACAGAGGACTCCAGTCAGTCCCAGGCTGGTCCTGGGAGGCACTGGCGTATTTGTCACGTGAGCTCCATTTGCAGCAGCGGCAGGCAGAAAAGCTGCTGGGAGGGCCAAACCAGCCCCTCCCTTGCCCCCCTGTCTGTGTGTATGTGCCACAGGCATTCCAGAGCCCGGCCCTCCTCAACCTGGAGCCCTCCAGATATCACTGGATTACACCTCCCATCGTCCCTGACCATTGGTCCTGCTGGCTCCTGGGGCTCAGGGGGACTGGAGACAGGCAGGAGAAAGGGGGGGAGTCTGGCTGGAGCCTGGAGGAGTCTGCACTTGAGAGCAGAGGCGGGATGGGAAGGCCTGCCAAAATCTGGATTGTGCTGGATTTTCTGACCCCATTGCCGCCTGCCGGGGTGATCGCCATTTGCCGGGTCAAGCCAATAATGGCTGGCCATCCTGAGGCTGGGTGCACAAGCGGAAGCTCTGGGGGAATCCTCTGAACCACCGTGGAGGGGGGGTGGGGGACATTTCCCAGCACTCCTCCCAGCCACTGGGATTCCCTCCTCCAGGGACAGCGGCAGAAGCTTCTTCTGCAGGACGCACAGACCACGTGGCTGTTGCCCCGGGAGTTTGAGGGAGATGCGGAGTATGCGCTGCAGGTGCGAGCCAGGCCCAGGGAAGACTCCTCATACCGGGGTGCGTGGAGCGACTGGAGCCCCGAGGCTGCCTTGAGGACTCTGCCGCGCAAGGGTGAGTCCGCAGCCCCCGCAGAGCGATTGCCGTGCCGCTCCGGCCCCTGTGTTGGGACAAGAAGTCCGCAGCGGGGTGGGGTCAGGGATGGGGCCATCCCGGCCGGGCGAGGGCCCTGGCCAGGTCCCGGAGAAGCCCTCCTGGTGGCTGAGCCCCAGGGCAGCCCGCGGGGCAGCCTCCATCAAGGTGCCTGGCGGACCGTCTCCCTTTCCTCTTCAGCCTCGGGGGCCGGAGGAGTGGCCGGGTGGCTGGTGCTGCTGCTGCTGGTGCTGGGTCTGTCTGCCGTGCTCGTGGCCTCGCTGGGCAGGCCCCGGAGGTAAGTGTGGGAGCCGGTGCAGGAGGAGCGGGCAGCGCCCGGGCACATGCAGGCCTGTCTGGACTGGCGGGGCTGCTGTAAGAGAGAGGGATGGGATGGGGCCCGAAGAATCTTCCTCTCCCAAGACCTGCCCGGATGAGCCCCGCGTGACCAGGGGCAGCGCCGGGCCAGGGCACCTCCCGCCTGCAGCCGCCCCTTCTGCTCCCTCTCCGAGCGAGCTGGTCCATAGACCGCCTGCTTGGAGCTTCTTGGGCTGTGCAGGGGATGGCTGGGTTCCCTGGAGGGTGTTTGGGGGGAAGGACGCCACCCAGCAGCCGGGGATGGGCATCCCCAAGGTCATGCTTCTAGGAGGTGGGGGCAGGTCTGCTCATGCCCCCAAAGGCCCCTGGCGCTCTGCTCCCTCTTGCAGGTTGTGGAAGAAACTGGAGGCATTCGTCCCCAGCCCCGCTCCCTTTTTCCAGCCCCTCTACCTGAGCCACAACGGAGACTTCAAGGTACCAGCAGGGCAAGCTCTGCCCACAAGCCAGAGGTGGAAGGGAGCAAGGCGATCTGCATCAGGGGTGGGGCGCCTTTAGCCCACCAAGTGTTGCTGAACGACAGCTCCCATCAACCCCTGCAGCAAGCACGTGCAATGGCCAGGGACAATGATGGGAGCCGCAGGTCAGCAACGCCCGGAGGGCCAAAGGCTCCGCACACCTTTGGCTCTCCAGGGAGTGCTGTGAAGGCGGCTGCAGCTGCGGGGCAGGCATTGCTGAAAGGACCTGCCGTCTCTGGAGGCAGGAGTCCCAGGGAGAAGGGAGCTGGGTGTTTAGAAGGAGGCAAGGGGGAGTCCTGCCTCAGATGCCAGGAACATTGAGGCAAGGTGGGATGGGGGCTGTTGGAAGGCAGGTAGGCAGAGAGCGAGAGGGAAGCCTGCCTAATAATCTGGGGAGACGTCTGGGGGAGGGAAGGGTCTCCTCATGACAACAGGCAAATGGAAGGCTTCCTTTAAGCCCACCCTGCCTCTGCTGGGGCACTGCCTACATCACTCTCACCCAAATTCCCATCACCATGATTTAAGATCCTATCTGAAAAAAGCAAACTCCAGGCAGAGTCCTGTGGAAAGAGTGACACATTTACAGTGAGTGGCATAGGCGAACACCAGATGTGTGTGTGTGTTGGGGGCAGGCTCTTCTTCAGACAGACAAATTCCAGGAGAAGAGAGATGCACCTGACAAAGTGGGCTTTCAAATTTGCAATAAATCTGATAGTCTTTATAGTGTCTGGAAAGAGCTCTTTGTTGTATTGACAAGGCCTGACTAATAAGGTCCCCTTCTGCAAGCTGCCCCTCTGCTCTCTCAGTGGAGATGCCAGCTATTTCTCTGTCCCCTGCAACCTGACTGATCCCCCCCCCTTTCTCTCTCTGCGCAGAAGTGGGTGGGCAGCTCCTCCTGCTCTGGGCCAACACTGGATGCCTTTGAGTGGAGCACAGCCCTGCTGGAAGTGTTTGGCATCAGTCACAAGCACCTTCCCTCAAGCCCTGCCAAGGGGGAGCAGAGCGATGGCCAGGAGGCTTTGCCGGCAACTTCCACTTCCCAACTGCCTGGTGGCAGCCAGGACCCCACCCAAGAGCAGGCCTATGGCCATCTCTCCATTGAGACGGTCACAGTGGCCGGTGATGAATTTGCCACCTGCTGCTGCCCACGGTGCAACAGCGGTGCCAGAATATGCTGTGCTCTGGAGCAGCAGGAGGAGGAAAGCGAGAGAGATGCCTATCGTGGCATACACTTTTATGTCGGCGGCAGCAGTGGCCAGATCTCCAGGGATGTGCTTCCACCGTCACAGGGAAAGCCTTTTCCTTCTGCCTCAGGGTCCTGGCCAGGAGGAGACACCCTCCTCGACACTCTCCCTGCTGTCTTCCCACAAGCTGGAGGCTCCCTGGGCAGAAAATCTAGGGACGGTGCAGAATCCTTTGGCCTCCAGCCTTTGGAGCCCTGGGGCTTGGAAGGCCTCTCCTCTCTGGAGGAGGACTTGTGTTCCTATGGCGGCCTGCTCTCTCCTGACTTGGATGCTGACAGTGACCTCGCAAGTGGCCTGGATCTGGATACCATGGACAGTGGTTTTGCAGACTGTGACTGTGGAAGCCCCGTGGACTGTGAGTTTAACCAAAGGAGGCACTCGGGCTGTGGTTCCGAAGAGCCCATTGCTGTCAAAAGTGAAGGAAAAAGGGAAGCCTTCCTCCCCAGCTATGTCAAGCATTGGGTCTCCTGCCAGAGCAGAGCTCAGCCAAGTTAAAGTCTGGGGGGGGGAGAGGCAGGGCTTGAGCACACTCTGTCCCCCCCCCATGCCTGGCTTGGAATCTCTGCTACCTCCTGCCCAGCAACCAGGGAGACTTCCTTTGCTGCCCCTTCCTGGTTGGCATTTACTTCCAGGAAATCTCCATTTCCTCCTCAGCAAAGTTTTCTTTCTACTTGAGGAAGTTCATCTTTTTAGAAAGAGGCTGTGAACTCTTAGAATGAATGAATCCCTCTGAGAAGGGGGGAGGGTCAGCCACAGAATAGCACTTCAGTGCCAGGCTTCAGGGTGTTAGGTAAATGTGTATATTTTAGCAGAGATCGTCAGCAGTCTGAGCTGTGTGTGTGCCCGTGTGTGCGTTTACCTAAGTGGCGGGCTTTTACCCTGCATTGGGATCACTGAGACTTAAGACTTAGAAAAATAAGAAAAGCTGCTTTATTTATAGAAATACATAGGAAAGGTGTACCTAGTCCTAACTAACTAAGTTGGAGGCGCAACACCCAGGTTTGGGAGTTGCCCTCATGGCTCAGGAGGGAGAGAGCAGAGACAAAGGTGTCTCCTCTCTCTCAGACAGTCAAAGAAGAGAAGAGAGGAAAGGGTGGAAGGAGGCAGGGCAGAGAAGCTTCCCTTAGGAGGTATCAGTCTAGCGACGGAAGGAAGTGAGTCAGAGCATCAAAGGTAAAGGTAGTCAAGACTAGCCATCTGGAGGACCCTCACTCTATCTCCCTTCTGGAACATAAACAAAGGAACAAAACAGGAGTTGCTCTTGCCCCACTTCCCTCACAGGGGTGTGGGTCAGGTTTGATATGCACCATGGTGAGGAGAAAAACCATGTCCTTAAAGGTTGCACCAGAGGGACAGCCCTGAAGAGCAGGACTTTGTGCTATTACTGCTGCAGCAGCAGTTCTACGGGAAGCTACACTGCGCCGTCCCTCATAGCCTTCAGCTCAGCACACCAGCCCCCCTCCCTCTTTCCTTACCCTTTCCCCTCTGTTTAGACCGTGGGCCTTGGGCAGGGCCCTGTTGTGGCTGTGGTTTTGGTAAAGTGCTTAATAAATAAGGTACTGTTGTAGCGGGTTGTGTTCTGGAGTGTGATTGGGTGGAAGGGGGCAACCCCCTGGGGGAGGGAGCCTCTCCCAGAGGGGGGGCTGGAAGCTGAAGAGCAGCAGCCAAGGTGGGAGGTGGGTGGCGTTAGCGGGTGTGGAAATTTGTTTAATTTATGAATCATTTCCACTAACCCATGCCAAAGTGATTTGACAATGAAAACAAAGAAACCCATTTCAAATCTAATACAGATACAGACTGGGATAAAAAGTTGCTCTTACAAGGCTTGCTGACAAGGAAGGTCTTCAATAGGTGCTGAAAAGACAAAAGAGACTATGCCTGCCTGATATGTAGTGGGAGGGAGTTTCAAAGGAAAGGTGCCACTTCTGCCACCTTGAGGGTGGGATGGAGGGGGGGTTCAGATGCTTCTAGCTCTGCTAGTCGCTGGCCACCCTGCCATCGTTTTCTTCCTCTCCCTGGTGCCCCCTTGTGGCGAAGGCAGCCAAAACCTCATGCTGCAGAAGCCTTCCCGTCCTCCCTCCCTCTGTGGAGGCATGCTTCCGATGCACGTAGAGCTGTTCACTGGCCTATGGAGAATGTTCAAAGCCCCCCCGGCAGACTATGGGGTTTGCCCCCATCTCACACAATTCAGAGGAGTGCTAGAGAAGAGGAGGCAGATGCGGCGGGGCTCTGCTCTACCAGAGAGTGACATGGATTTGCACACTGATCATGTGCAAGTGCACCAGGACAACTGCAGGCACATCACTGTTAGCAGTCCTTGTACTAGCCCTGCTTAGTTTCAGCCATCACACCGACACACACTTGATTGAATGGCATAGGTAGGCAGGGACACATATCGGCGGTAGGAGTACGAATCCAACAACCGAGCCAAACAGCTGTGCTTGCCACTTCCACAGTGCTGTCCAAGGCCTTCCTTATTTCCAAGAGAGCCCCTTTGCCTTGCAACAATCCCAGGACCACCTGGAGCCTCTTCTCCACCTGCGAATCTCCCTGCTGGTGCCTCTCCACCCCCCCCCCAAATGATTTCTCTGAAACTCTCCCTCTTTTCTCCAGGGAGACCATCCTTCTCTTTGAGCCAAAGACATTTTGTTCCCTATGGCAGAGAAGGAAGAGGTTGTGCATCCCTGCACCTACAAGCCCAGGTACAGAAGGTGTCTGGGCTGCCAGTTGCCTCTTAATTCAGCACTGGTGATGGGACAGCTTCCTCTGCAGTGGTCCAGAATAGGGAGCTCAGGAGAGGCATGTGGCAACACATGAACATGGGAGGGGGGGGAGACTCAGGACGAAAATCTGGGAGCTGCTGCTTCCCCCAAGCTTCTGCCACCTTTGTTTTACTCTGCCTAATGGTGGGGCTGGCCCTGTCTGGGTCAGAAGCAGAGCAGGTGATAACAGGTGACTCCAGGATCCCATTGCAACAGCTGGCAAGGAGAAGGACATGTTTGTAGGTCAAAAAGGCTCAAGATTGTTTCAGGCCATTCCTGACTCTTGTGGATCCACAGATTCAGTTTATTTATTTATTTATTTATTTATTTATTTATTTATTTATTTGTTCCATTTTTAAACCGCCCATAGCGAATAGCTCTCTGGGCGGTGTACAAAAAGATTAAAATACAAATATCATAATAAAAACAGCCGAACAATAATAAACACAAACAGAAACCACAGAAATATAAAAGTAAACACATTAAAATGCCTGGGAGCATAGCCAGGTCTTAACCTGGCGCCGAAAAGATAGCAGCGTAGGTGCCAGGCGTATTTCTTCGGGGAGGCTATTCCACAATTCAGGGGCCACTACAGAAAAGGCCCTAGATCGTGTAACTGTCCTCCGGGCTTCCTGATGTGTTGGTACCCGGAGGAGGGCCTTAGCTCCTCAAATTCATTAAATCTTAGAGACAATCTCCATAGACCACCAAGGCTATCATTAAAATCAGGCAGGACAAGATTTATGAGTTCAGCGATGCTAGAAGAGAAACTCTTTTGCCTGGTGAACAAACTCTAATCAGCAAAGGGGCTGAGACGCTGCAGATTTTCACTGGCACAGCTGGAGAAGACAGCAGCACAGTAAGTCTGCAGTGGGCTCTCCAGTTGCACCCTGTCCCTGGGCAGTGAGGGGCAAAGCCTGCTTTCTCCATCCCACAAACTCCAGCCAGAAAGAGACCCCAAAGGTGCTCTGGGTAAGAGTCAGGAGGGGTCAGATCAAGGTGCAAAGGAGGGCAGAGGGAACCTGGCCTATAATTTCTTTTCTCAGATCAGAACTTGGGCATTAAAGGTATCACCATCTAGCTGAAAAGTAGCCTTGGGTTGCCACAAGGGCTTGCCTTTGAGTGTGCCTGTGATGGCTGCATGTGGCTCCCTAGTCTAGGTAGATTCACCAACTGGGATGAAATAGTGAAAGAAATTAGCCTTCCCCCCCTTTTCTTTTTTTTAAAGCCTTTCATTTTGAACATAAATAAATGCAATTTTTAAAAAACATTTGGTGAACTGAATTGACTAGCTCTATATTTGAGTTCCCACATTTCTTTTAGAAACAGCCTGCTTTGCTTAGATGTGCATGCCATTTGAAAGACTCACTGCCATAGCCAAGGTCATTTATGATAAAGGTATTATGGAAATATGTATATATATGCAGAGATCCTCAGGGGTCTGAGCTTGGAGTGTGCCAGTGAGTGTATTTACCCAAGTAGCAGGCTTTTACCTTGCATTTAGATCACTGAGACTGAAGACTTAGCAAAATAAGAAAAGCTACTTTATTTATGGAAATACATAGTAGATAGGAAAGGCATACCTAGTTCTAACTAAGTTGGAGGTGCAATGCCCAGACTTGGGTCTTGCCCTCATGGCTCAAGAGAGAGAACAAAGACAGAGATGTCTTCTCTGTCCTCAGACAGTCGAAGAAGATGACGAAGGAAGGAGGGGCAGGTCAGCTTCCCTGAGCAGCATATCAGTTTACAACAGAAGGAAGTTAGGTAGAGAAGAGCACAGGTAAAGGTGGGCAAGCCTAGCCAGCTGGAGGACCCTCACTCCATCTTCCTTCCGGAATATAAACAAAAGAACCTGAAGAGGAGTTGCTGTTGCCCCTCTTCCAACAAAAGGCAGGTAATATCTAAATTTGCTTGCTCTGCTGGATGGCTTCCTGTCAGGAATGGCTGCCTGTCAGAGATACTGTACCTGTGGATTTCCTGCACCAGTAAAGGATTAGACTAGATAGCCTCTCATGTACTTTCCTACTCTGAGACAAAGTGATCCTGTCTATTTAAAAGGCAGAGCTGTGAGATTCAAGAAAGAACCTTTTCCTGTGCCCAAAGGAGATATTTTGTTTCAGGCTAAAGTGCCCAGAAAACCATTTATTTTAGAAACAGTCTGCTTTGCTTAGATGTGCATGCCATGGACTGGTTTTCCCTCTTATTGGTCCTTTGTTTGAGAGACATTTTCTAACATCCATCTTGATGATGGAATAAAAAAAGTGCTATTTTTCGGGGACCAAATATCTTGATGGACCTTCCTGTTCAGAAATCTTCATGGACCAGGTAATAAGCTTATATTGTTGCCTTTTTCAACTTTCGTCCGTTACTTTTGAAATTTATTCTACTTTTGAATTTCTAGTTTAAACTGATTTAAATATGAACTCTAATTTCCTGAAATAAATGCAGTTTTAAATATGTTTGCCCACTCACATTATTGCTTGGCTAATGTTACTAACAGCACAGTGTAAGCTTACTCAGAAAAAAATTCCAATTATGATCAATGGGCTTCCTTCTAAGTAAATGTGCATGAAAGTTCTGGTCATCTATTCATCCCCTAGCTTAAGTCTGACTGGGCATCTCAGGTGGAAATCCTTTCACAACTAAGTCCAGTCTACAGACTGCCCCCCCTCTGCCCTGAGGTGGGGGAGGAGCTGGCGAAGCAGCAGGTTGGCAAGGCCACTTCCACCTCACAACAGCCAGGACCATCCACTCTTTTTTCAGGTGTGCTGGCAATGGGGAAAGGCTGTAGGGCAGCCTGCCTGGTACAGATTGTCCTCTTCCCTTTCTTTGCAGCTGATGAAAGACAGCAACCAGGTAGGTGAGGCAAGGGGGCAGGGAGGGGGAGAGCAGCTCCCAGACACAATATGTACAGGGAGAATGGAGCATGGTTGTACATGCATGAACATTTTGAACACAGATGCACATGCAGGATTGTGGTCAAACAGGAGGCCAGACACACACACATGCACACAGTAGTAGATCTGTAATAATATCTCCTGTCAATGCTTGTGTATGTTTGTCTTTAACTTTAAAGCAATTGGTGGTGTGGTGTGTGTGTGTGCATGACTTTGACCAGAGCATCAGTGCCCCACATGCCATTTTACCAACTGAAATGTTCTTCCTAGCACCCTGCTATTAACCGAATGAAAGAAGGAGTGGGAAGAACTACCCCATCTGGAATTAATTCCTGGTTCCATCCCCTTTGCGGGGGGGGGGGGATGGGACACTGGGGCCTTTTCTGATGTGCTTGCACAAGTAAACATCAGGAGGGGCAGAAGCAATTACAGGCCACCGCAACTTCACTCCCCTGAAACCCCCAGATCAGCTCTCTCTAGAAACCTCCCAGCAACTCAGACTCTAACCCTGATCTGAACCCTTTCAGTTCTTCTTGTCCCGGTTCTCCAGCCTGAGCAAAGCAGTTGCAGCCTCATCCCATCTAGCCAGGGGTTTTAGCGGAAGACCCACCTAGTGGGACGCTTATGTCGGAATTCTATTGAGTTGCAGAGCGGAGCGTATTGAGCGAGCTTATGTGTGTGTGTTTGAATCTTTGCTAAGATTCTACCTTCCCTGCAAATTAGTCAGACAGAGACTTTAAGATGTAAAATAAGAAACAACTACTTTATTCTGGAAGTACATGCTTGATAGGAAAGAGTTCTATATCTAGCTAACTAGCTATGTTGGAGCAGTATGCACTGGTCCCAGTGCAGCTCTCATGCTGGTTGAGAGGGAGAGACAAAGGAAAAATGTCTGCTCCCCTCTCGAGAGAGAAGAAGGAACTGGGAAGGCGGGAAGGAACTGGGATCAACATCCTTTGCATATCAGTCTAGCAGGAGGGGGACAGACTGCAAGGATCAAAGGACAGGTATAGCCTAGCAACCAAAGAGGTCTCCTCCCTAGCTACCCTTTTTAACCCCATGCAGCCTCAACCCACCAAGTTGGAGTTGAACCTCATACATTCCAACAGCTTATACCCTGCCTGTGAAAGAACTCAAGCCAACTTTTGGAAGGGAGGAAGCGGGGCTGGTGGGAAGGGGAGAGAGTTTGAATGACTCCCAACAGTGCCCTCCCTGGACTCCTTTTCTCTTTCTCCTGGCAGGGGTCTCCACCAGCAATGTGCGATGCCTGAACAATTATGGGCCTCAGGGCCGCAGGATGGATTGCATGTGGAACCACAATCAGACCATGGGAGAGGGACTTTTCTACCTCAATTTCACTGAGTAAGGCCAGTGTGTGATGGAGGGGATGCCCCAAGCCCTTGTCATGGTGGTGGGGGGGCGCGACAAGGCAGCTAGGCAGGCACAAGGCTTTTTGCAGAGCAGTTCTGGGCAGAGCTTGGAAAACTTACTTTTTTGAACTACAACTCCCAGCAGCCCAATCCAGTGGCCATGCTGGCTGGGGCTGATGGGAGTTGTAGTTTTAAAAAGTAACTTTTCCAAGCTCTGGTTCTGGGGGCCCTCCCAGCATGTCTCCAATCTGTGGTTGCAAGTTGGGAGGGGAACAGCATATCTTCACTGATGAGACGATGGTTTCTGATGGGTCAGAGAGCAGACTTCACAGGGCACAGCAGTCAGGCCACAATGCAGGAAGTGGCAGCAGCAACATATTGCATCTTGGGTGAAGAAGATGCCCCCTTGGGACCTGATCATGGCCACAGAGGCAAAGGCTGCCTGCCGCACACACTCCATGTCACACTCTGAGAGGACTGCCCAGGTACCCTCCCATGGGGCGGCCCTTCTCCTCCACTTCCAGGGGTGGGTAGGGTGGGCTCTCCCTCATTGGTTTTCCAGCAGCTGTGCAAGTCCAAGAAGGTGCCCTCCCATCAAAGGCAGGGGCAAAGCCTCCCCACTTCTGCAGTACAGGCCACATATGGACATGTCTGTGGACCAGGAAACTGGGCTGTTCCAGCTACGGAAGAGGGGAGGGAGCATTATTTTGGTGAGAGGAGAGCATGTGCTTCAACTGGTGCAAGAGGCCCCGGATGTAGTCACTGGAGGGCTGGGAAATGCCAACCTCTGCCTGGGGCCTTGGAGAGTAGCTGCCAATCAGAGTAGACCATACTGTGCTAGAGGGACCAATGGCATGATGACTTGCCATAGTATGTGGACAGGATAACACAATCTCCATCTCCAAGCAATATTTAATTTCTCCAAAGAGCACTTCCAGATTTCCAGGTTGCCTGGCAATCTCTCTCTCTCACACACACACTCTTTAGGGTTGTATTCAATTAAATTTTACTCAGGGTAAACCCATTTAAATTAATGGCCTTAAGTCAGTCATGTTTATTCATTTTGATGGGTCTAGGACTAACGCTGAATAGCCCTTAGTCATTGAGTCTGTGTGTGAGAGAGACAGAGTGCGCAACAGCAGTTACTCCATATGCTCAGAGGCATTCTCTTCTTTCTCATTATTACCCATCACGCTCCTCCAGGCTTCAGCCCCGGCACAAAGAAAGCCCAGGCTGCAGACTCTGGGGAAGAACCTCCTCTTGGCTCTTGTTTTCTGCAGCCTCCTCACCCTCTACAGTAACCTCATCTGCAACCTGTCTGCCTCCCGAGAGGCCCAGGACAATTTCTGCTGCTCTGTGAGTAGTGAAGAGGGCGAGTTCACAGAGAACGATGAATATGGAGTCTCCTTGCATGCCTCCTCCCCGGGGAACAGCCAGGTCTACCCTGTCTTTGCAGTGTATGAGCCCAGGTTGCACAGTGAGTTTTGCATAGGGTCAGGGTCAATGTGCTTGTGCCCCCCCACCTGCCAAGGACACTCTGTACTCACCCTTTCCCCTCCCTTCCACCTCTATGTCTGAGGTCTCTCCAGCCTTAGATGCCCTGGTGATGGGCACCACTGAACACTATCTGATTCTTCTTGAGCAGCCACTGCCTCAGCTTCTTAGAGCAAGCCAGCATTGCTGGGAGGGGGGGCTTTCAGCTCTCAGCAGCATCTCCCCTCAGCTGTCCCACTCTTTCCAGTTGCATGTGATCCACCCTTTGACCTGCAGAGCAAAATGAGCTCCAGCAAATGTCGGATGCAATGGAAGAAGCCAGAGGCCTACGAAGACATTTTCCTTGATGACTTTCAATGGGAGATTGCATTCAAGGCTGCAAAAGCTCCCTGGGAGGTGAGAGGCCTGGGAACTGTAGTTTACACTTCACATTGATATAATTTCCAGCACCCTTATCAAACTAGAGTGTCCAGGGTTCTTTGGGAGGAAGCCACATACTTTAAATTGGCATTAAGTGTGCATTAAATGTGCTTTAAATGTATGGTGTAGATGTGACCAAAAATGGGGACACATCGAAGCCAATGTGCCAATCATGCACACATAAGAAATGGATCTGAATGACCCATTTGCAACATAAAGTCCCCACCTGGAAGCGCCCACTGTGTGCCAGATCAACTCTTTCTGGCTTTTGTTATGGCTTACAGGGTCTCCCAGATGAATTCCATCTCATTGTATCATTTCTTGTGTTCCAACTCTTTACAGCAAGCACAGACCAGGATCTTAGTCAGCAAAGAAACATGGGTGGACATTGAGGGCTACGAGTTCAAGTCTGGTGTAGATTACATTGCAAGAATTCGCTGCAAAACCCCCGATGTGAACTGGCACTATAGAAGCCACTGGAGTCACTGGAGTGCCACCACCAAGTGGACAGCTCCCCCAGGTTTGGTGCAAAGTGGTGCTGAGGCTGTGCTGTGTTTGGTGCTTGATGCCTGGTAGCCCCATTGTCTCTGCCTGTCTCTCTGCAGGCTAAATAAAAACCATTGATGCCATTTGAATACATTGTTTCCAATGACGCCTTTCGTCTCTACTTCTAGGGGGCCAAGGGCAATTTGGGGAAGCCCCAAACCTGCCCAACGCTGCTAGCACACAGTCTCAAGCTTATCGACACAGTCACTAGCAAGCTCTGCACTTGTTGGTGTAATTGTGGAAGGCCATAAAGCAATCACCCTGAATGGGACGTAAGGGGGACATGTGCCCTACTTTACAGAGGACAGTCCTCAATTTGAAGGCATCTTCTGTTGGAGGGGCTTATCTGTCCATCTTATTTGAAGATGAGCACCCGTAAAAGGGGAGATTATTTATTTATTTATTTTATTCAGCTTATATCCCGCCCGACTAGCAAACAGCTCTCTGGGCGGCAAACATAGAAACATATACAATAATAAAATTACAAGATCAATATAACAAATATAAAAGTACATCATCTAAAATACCAATTACAACATTTACATAAATAACTTAGATTAAAATGCCTCAGAGAAAGGTTTTAACCTGGCACCGAAAAGATAATAGTGTCGGCGCCAGGCGTACCTCCTCGGGGAGACTATTCCACAATTCGGGGGCCACCACTGAGAAGGCCCTAGATCTTGTTACTACCCTCCGGGCCTCCCTATGGGTCGGGACCCGGAGGAGGGCCTTCGTAGTAGACCGTAGTGTACGAGCCGGTTCATAACGGGAACCTCATAACGGGAGAGGCGTTCCTGCAGGTATCGTGGTCCCGCGCTGTATAAGGCTTTATAGGTTAATACCAACACTTTGAATCTGGCCCGGTAGCATACTGGAAGCCAGTGCAGGCGAGCCAGAACAGGTGTTATATGCTCAGACCGCTTAGTTCTTGTTAGCAGTCTGGCCGTCGTATTTTGCACTAGCTGTAGCTTCCGAACCATCTTCAGAGGTAGCCCTACGTAGAGCGCGTTGCAGTAGTCCAAACGTGAGGTTACCAGAGCATGAACCACTGATGTAAGGTCCTCCTTACTCAGATAGGGACGTAGCTGGGCTACCGAAGTTGGTAAAACGCATTCCGTGCCACCGAGGCTACATGGGCCTCGAGTGATAGGGAAGAGTCTAAAACGACTGTCAGGCTGAGCAGACAGAAGATTCGCTGGGTAACAGTCTTCTCACTAGGGTAGCCAATGTGGTGCCCTCCAGGTGTTGCTGAGCTCCAGCTCCCTGTTGCCCCAGCAGCCAGTATGGCCAATGGTCAGGGATGATTGGAGTTGTAGGGCAGCAACCTCTGGAGTTTTTTTGGGTGTTTTAAAGGCTCCTGGAACAGGGCACAAGAATGGTGTATAGCTACTGCTAGTGAGGCCTGTGGGGCATTTGGCCCTGCCCAGAAGATATTGGCCACCACAATGCCATTGACTAGCAGCTTCACATATTTCAGAGGCAAAAGTTCAGCTTCCAAAGCAAAGGCTACGAAAGCACAATTTTGCTCCTTGCTTCAGTAGGCAGCTTCTTTCTTTGCAAATCCAGGACAATCCTCTACTGTATGAACAGGCTGATGATTTCATCCACAGGCAGCTGGCAGCAGTTTGATTCCCACCTGCTGAGGTCTGTGCTCAGCCCGCTCCTCTGCCTGGGTGCTCTCCTAGCCCTGCTCCTGGTCCTTATGATCTTCTGGAGGTACGCCACTCATTCACATGGTCAGCTGCCTGGGTGGGACTGCTGGCCACTTGGCAGAGGTCCTGGAGGGAGAGTGGTGGCAGGGATGATCCATGTGCAAGCGTCCTTGCTGGAATGCCACCAGTGCCACAGAAGGAGTGCCACAGAGGAGCCTGGTGGCAAAAAGGCATCTCCTAGAAATATTGCATCAAGATAGCCACAACAGCCTGAGCACCATGTGAGCACCATGCCTTGTGTTTGCTCACCACATGCCAGGGAAGGCGTTAGGGTCTCTGGCCTAGGGTTTTCCGCCACAAGTTGCACTCCCTTGCAACCATGCAATGTGCATATCACATGCACACCCTTCCCCTGATGTGCAGAAACTGGAGACACAAGCAAGGTAGGCTTTTGTGGTTCCCACAGCAGAGAAGAGTCTGTCTCCTATGAAAGACAAACAGACAATCTCTCTCTCTCTCCCTCCTGCTGTGGACTGGTTGGTGATCAGCCTTTATAAGACCCAAGGGCTCAGACTGAGTGTTCAGCTTTCCATGTGCATATCATTCATTTGCATGCACACCTGCTGCCCTTCTGGGACTTGCTCTGCATGCCGGTAGGCTCTCCTCCCCAGCCCAGAACTCCAGGGCAGGCAAGTCTTCCTGACAGTTGGCCCAGCAGGGGGGCACCCTAAGCAGGCACGATGTTCTCTGTGCTTCTGACATGCAGCAAGTAGATGGGATGTGATTGTGTGGTTGTGTTTCTGCGGGGGGGGGGAGGGGGAGGACCCCCCTCCCCGGCGGCTTAAGTGTTTGCAGTCCAGCACCACCAGGTACATAGCCTGCCTCCTGCCTGGAAAGCAAGAGGTAATGGATGGGTGGGGGCCGAGGGGGGCTTTCCATGGGCTGCCTTGCCAATTTGAGGCCCTCTTCTCTTTCCACAGGTCCAAGGGCAATGGCTATGCAAACGTCCCTACCCCTGCAACATATTTCCAGCCCCTTTATCGGTTCCACAACGGGAATTTCAAGGTAACTGCCCTGATCTGGGGAGGGGCGACTGAGCAACCGATCAGGCCTCAGCAGGGGACAAATAATGCTCAGGCCGCTGCACGGGGAACCGGGCTTCCGCACGCTCAAAAGTCGCCCAGGCCAGGGAAAGGGCTTTCAGCCGCCGTGGCTTCCCGGGCAGGGGCCTTTGGTAGCCATCGAGGAGTTCTCCTTCCAAAGCATGCGGCCCCTCTGGCTACTCCAGCCCTTCCGGACATGCACTGCACACATCCCGGCCTGGCCCAGTTCTCCTGCTGCTCCTGGAGAGGCGAGTCCTCAGGCTGGCTCCTTCGGCTCTCTTCCAGCGCTGGGCTGGCCTGCCGGAGAAGGACGCCGGGCGGAAGAGCGGCCGGGAGGCGCCCGCGGAGGTCGGCGAGGCCATTTCCCAGCTCTCCTGCTTGGCGCCCCCCAGAGCAGAGGCGGCGGCGCCCCCCTGCTCCTGCTGCTCCCCGCCGGACGGCCAGTACGTCGCCAGCCAAGAGGTGCTGCTGGCTGTGGGGGCGCCGTCGCGAACCCAGCCTGGGCCGCCTGCCCGCTGTGGCGGGGGGCGTCGCGACGGAGGAGCCCCCGGTGCCCTCGCCGCTGCGGGGCCCCCCTCTTCCTCGGCCGCCGGCGTGTCCGGAGCAGGACCCCCCGCGAGCATCGCACCCGGAAGGAGGGCCAGGGCCGACTTACACAGTGGGCACAGTGCCTAGGGCCCACGATACTTTTAGGGGCCCACGAAAATGTTTTTTCTTTTAAAATCAGCACGGAAAAAATGAACTTTTAAGGTTGAAGAAAATATTTTATTGTTTTTCTCACATCAGAAAAAAATGAAACCTTAGGGCCCACGAAACTCTATTAAATTTTGCCTAAAACAGAAAAAAATGAAATGTTGAAGTATTTAAAGTTACATCAAAAATAATTTTTAATATTAATGTTATGATGGTGGGAGGGGCTCACGAAGGCATAAGTACCTTGTGCCCCGGTAACTTTTAGGGCCCACAAAAATGTTTTATAAGAAAAAATTAAAATGTAGTAGTAATAATTTATTTTCACGCCTTTTGGCCTTGAGAGTACGACTGCATACATAGAATACGAATACATAAAATACAAACCAAAATAAATATACATACAATTCAAATCAAAATGTCAGTCACATATTAATTACCACCGAGATAATATAACAATTCTCACTGGAGCTTATAAACTATATTAACTTATTAACTTATAAGAGAAAATAAATATAATTTGCATTCAGTCAACACCATTTCGACGTAAGAACACAAATTTATTCTCTAAATTTTAACTTTATGGCATTTTTTATTGGCAAATTCCTGGATTATTTCATCAACAGGCATGTTTTTTAATAAC
Source organism: Rhineura floridana (assembly GCF_030035675.1). Lineage (NCBI taxonomy): Eukaryota > Metazoa > Chordata > Lepidosauria > Squamata > Rhineuridae > Rhineura > Rhineura floridana. The sequence continues at coordinate 132,001 of NC_084496.1, read as the reverse complement.
TCACTTTCAATAGAGAGTGGAGAGAGGTGAGTTAATTTTGTTTGTGACATAGTGGAATGTAGGTAGTTTCTGATGCGATTTAATTTGGAAAATGACCGTTCTTCTACATTTGTGCCAAAAACTGATAAATAAATTCTTAATGCGATATATACATTGGGAAAACTTGTAACTAGATTTTTTTTCAATTTGTGCAGCAAGCAATTCAGTCATGGTTTTCTTTTCAGGAAACCATCTCGAAAATGATAAAAATTCGTTAACAAACTCTTCTTCGAGATATGTAGGGTATATTTCAACCAGTGCTTTTCCTTTGGAAACAATTCATCTTCAAGCATAGATCTGTCAAAATTAAACCTGTTATGTAGTGATTCATAGGCAGCTCGTCTTTTTCTCAATTCTGTTATTAACCTGTCTATAATAATATAAAAAACTTGAGTTTTGAATTTGTCTGAAGCGTTTGAATTTAAATTTATGCTTTCATCGGTTTCACTGTTAACTCTAACTTCGACAAAAAATAATTTTCTTTTTCGCTGACGTTCTATGACTTTATACTCAGATTCTGGTGTACTTTTCCCCCCTAAATCCTCAAATTTGTGAAACTTGTCTCGTGTTCTATGCAAATAAAACAAAAGGCTGTCGTAAAGATTTATTATTGTACATAATTCGATGCCGGGCTGCTGTAAAGTTGTATTAATATGAATATTTTGGAGAATGTCCTTCCAAATGACACACATCAGAGCTGTTTCAAAATTCTTAAGTTTTTTGACAAGAGCCTTTGCTTCATGAACAGTAGCAGGTGGTTGTCGCTCGCATTCAATTATACTCAATAAAGCTTGATGAATTCCAATATAATTTTCATAAAAAGCTTTAGTAGCATCGTTCCTGGCTGACCACCTAGTTTCAGATAAACTGTGCACAATATTTGTATCTTTCTTCATATTCTCCTTTAATTTTGTCCATCTTTGTGGTGAGGCAGCAAAGAATGTATAAACTGTTTTTAGGATGCTAAAAAAACTGACTGCTTCTGTGCAACACTCTGCTGCAGCTACACCAACTAAATTCAAACTGTGAGCGGTGCAAGGAACCCATTCGGCTAAATTGTTAACTTCACGAAATCTTGCTTGCACGCCAGTGTATATTCCACTCTTATTGCTGCCATTGTCATATGATTGGGACCTACAGTTTTTTATATCGATATCATGTTGTTTGAGAGTGTTACATAAAACATCAAATATTTTCCATCATGCTGTTCAATAGAAACAAATTTAAGAAAGCTTTCGATCACCTCCCCATTTTTAAGCACATAACGAAGTATTATTGTCAATTGATCTGTGTGACTAATATCAGGGGTTGAATCTATACTGATTCTGTAATATTTAGCATCTTTTACTTCTGATATTATTTGTGCTATAACTTAGATCCCAGTAGATCTATGAATTCATCACATATATTAGCAGAAAGGTACGAAACATTCCCTCTTCCAGGATTTCCATGCTTTCGAATATGATCTTAAAGAAATGGATCAAATTCTGATAAATCAATACAACCAAGAAAATGACCATTATTGGAACAATTATGCAAATGAGAATCACCACGAAAAGCTAATCCTCTTTCAGCCAGAAATTTTACAACTGCAATTACTCTCTTTAATACTTCTATCCAGTAGGCAACAATCTCTCATTTTCCTTCTGCATCAATACTTGTATATTTTCGATGTTGTGACATCGATGATAAGGCACTAAGATGGTCTTTGAATATTTCGTGAGAAGAAATTCTTACAGTTGCATTTTTCCAATCATCAAGACCGGTTTGAAATTGATTGGATATTATATCTGAATGTGTGCTAAATAGTTTGCATGAGTAGCGATATGCTTTACCGCTAGAAGGAGAATAAATCAACCGATCTCTTGTTATTGCCTCTCCATTGTTCATTTTGCCTGATAAAATACTCCCTTTGCGCATATCTCATCTTATCACCAAATAGTTTACCTTTTAGTAAAAAATTGGATTCTAAATTTTGGGAAGGAATATTTTTTGTATAATATTTTTTTAGATCAGGTGTTACAACCCATTCAGCTGGATCGCTACTGTATTTTATTTTGGAATTGGAATCTAAAGTGGGTTTTTCATAATCTGCTCTATTAAAACTGGTGTCTGCAATAGGGTTTTCTTGTTGTTCTTCAAGGTTACTTTCTTCGGAATCTGAAGCTGGTTCTTTAGAATTTGATCTAATAGAATTTGTATTTTTGACAGGATCCTTCTCTTTGTTGTTCATTGAGGTTCTTTAGAATTTGTAGCACTGTCTGGAGACCAGATCGAGCTGCTTTCATTGTTTACCGTCACAAATTTTAGCAAAGAACTTTTCAATTTTTTTAAACCTTCCTCCAAGATCTTTCTTCTTCCATTTTTCACTTCCAGATTGATATCTTCTCTTATAGCCGTCAGACATTTTGAAACTATGATAAAAATTAATATATCTCTGAAAATTCTTTATTAAAATACAAAAAAATCACAGTATCTAAAAATTTAATTGTTTATATTATATGATATTGTTAATTGCAATAATTCAAATCAAAAGTTAGAACTCAACTCAACAATCGGATATTACACCGTAACGGAATTTCCATCAGTAATACACTTTTGCATTTTTACTGAATAATTTCTTGCACATGTATCCATATAATAATTTTATGGAACTACTTATCATCAATTCTGAAATAAGGTGAGTATATTTGAGATGTAACCGTTTTTTTAAATGTTATAATTAAGCACACAATATAGACACGATAAAATATACATGTGCACTTCATACCATTCAAATTTATTCACATGTATTTAGTGAATAACAATCCCGTATTTGCAAAATTAATAAATTATTTCTATAAAGTAATCGCTAACCTAAATAGATGATAACTTACTGATGAAGTTACTTATAATATGTACCTTTTAAGTAATCAAAACGGAGAACACTTTGATATATGCACTATTATTTTGTACTATAGTGAGAAGCTTAGTGACGGTAAACTGTATGGCCAATATGGCCTCGGCCATAGGCGCCAACTGAAGGATGGCGCATAGGAGGCCTGCTTAGCCTCAGCGCAGTTTACTTCTCGCAGTAAGCGAGATACATACTTTGACTGCGTTGGTATAAAGATGAATATAATCCAGCCTGGATTATATTCATCTTTATACCAACGCAGTCGTAAAATATAATTTTTAATATTTTTTTAAGGAGGAAGGGGCCCACAAAGGCAAAAGTGCCTAGGGCCCATGAAAGTCATAATGTGGCCCTGAGGAGGGTGTTGCCTCCGCCGTCTGGACAAATGACTGTCGATGTGCCTTGATGGCTGGGGAGCTCTCCTGCCCTGCCTTGGAAAGGGACGCCCCTAGAGCTAAGGGGAAGTGGGCAGAGAAACATTTGGAAGGCTCCTTGCGCTTTGAATTGGGAGACTCAGAGCTGCTAGTTGGTGGAAGGTGGGGCCCGTGTTGGGCGGCGGGCTGATGCCTGCAGGGCTGCCGCCCTTGGTCTTCTCACCTCCTGGGGAAGTGGGGGGGAGGAAGTGTCTCAGTTACACCTTTCCTGTAGTGGGGGGCTCTCACCCCTTGTGACTCTCCACAATGAAAAGCCACAATTATAATAATAAAAAAGAAAGAACAAGCCCCAAATATGGTTGAGCTGGATCCTCTTTTCTTCCTGAAATTGTTTTAGGTGCAGTTTCACTTTCTGTGGGGTTGTAAGGGCTGCAATGACCCACCCACCCCAACTCTGAAAGAGAGGTCAAGCAGTCACCCTTCTTAGAGTTCAGGGGGAGCGGTGCCCCTTGATCACCAAACAGCCACAGATTTCGGGGGAAATGCTGCTGGGCACACTACAAAGCTTACCTCTTAATGTTGTGAGACAACACAACACCACAGGTTGTGATAATCCATCAGGACAGCCAAAGCAAGGCCTCCCTCCCTCCCCCTCAAACATTGTTTTCCTGGCTCAGAGGCACATGAGACCAGGTTGCTGAAAGAGGAAAAGCCAGCAGCCTCATGCTGCTGCAGAAGGGCCCCGGGAGGAGTCCTGGGCCATGCTCAAGGTGAGCCACACCTCTCAGGTGGAGAGTAAATTTGGGCAGTTAGCCATTTACATCTCCTGTGGTCTCTCTCTCTCTCTCTCTCTCTCTCTCTCTCTCTCTCTCTTGCACTATTTCCCACACCCACCCCTCTTAAGCCCTGAATTTGTCAATGACTCAAGGAAGGATCTTCAAGAAAGGACCATAGTTCAATGGCAAAGCACATGTTTTGCATGCAGAAGGTTCTCCCATTAACAATCAGGTATCTAGGCAGTCTACAGTATGCAACAAACATGTAAAACCATAAACTATAAAAAATACAACAATGAACATAAAAACCAAAACAGTTAAAACAGCACTGGAGTAAAACCTCAACACTAAATCTTTTTTTAAAACAAAAGAAGCGATGGAGCAACTCCCTTATGAGGAAAGGTTGCAGCATTTGGGGCTTTTTAGTTTAGAGGAAAGGCGGGTCAGAGGAGACATGATAGAAGTGTATAAAATTATGCATAGCATTGAGAAAGTGGATAGAGAAAAGTTTTTCTCCCTCTCTTATAATACTAGAACTCGTGGACATTCAAAGAAGCTGAATGTTGGAAGATTCAGGACAGGCAAAAGGAAGTACTTCTTTACTCAGCGCATAGTTAAGCTAGGGAATTTGCTCCCACAAGACGCAGTAATGGCCACCAGCTTGGATGGCTTTAAAAGAAGATTAGACAAATTCATGGAGGACAGGGCTATCAATGGCTACTAGCCATGATGGCTGTGCTCTGCCACCCTAGTCAGAGGCAGCATGCTTCTGAAGACCAGTTGCCGGAAGCCTCAGGAGGGGAGAGTGTTCTTGCACTCGGGTCCTGCTTGCGGGCTTCCCCCAGGCACCTGGTTGGCCACTGTGAGATCAGGATGCTGGACTAGATGGGCCACTGGCCTGATCCAGCAGGCTCTTCTTATGTTCTTAAAAGCCTGGGGAAATAAGGTCTTCACCTGGCTCTGAAAAGGCCACAGCATATGCACCAGAAGAGTCTCTCATGGGGGTGGGGCAGGGAAGGGGGCTTCAGTGTGGGGCACCACCACCACTGAAAATGACACCTCCTTCAGAGCCCCCTACCTGTCCGCTTTTGGCAGAGATCCCCAAAGAAGGGTTCCTGAAGATGATGTGAGGGTCCAGGTGGGAGGTGATCCTTCAGGTAACCTGGTGTCAAACTGTTTAGGGCTTTGAAGGTTACAATCAGCACTTTGAATTGGGCGCAAAACAGATTGGAAGTCAGTGCAGATGGCAAAGCCCTGGCATCTCTGTTAACAAGAGCCTAGTGGATCAGGCCAGTGGTCCATTTAGCCCAGCATCCTGTTCTGACAGTGGCCAACCAGATGTTTCAAAAGACAGCTCCACATACAATGCACTGTAGCGATTCAAATGAGAGATTAGCAGCGTGAGGGTGACTGTAGACAGGCCATCTCTTTCCCAATATGGACATCGCAGGTATATCAACCAAAACAGAGAAGAAGCCCTCTGAGCCACCCGTGCCTCAAGAGGCAATGCTGAACTCAAGACCACCTCCAAAAAATGAACCTGATTCTTGGGGGCCCAACAGTGCTCTGCCACCACTGCACGTGGACACAAAAAATGCTCTACTGTGGCAAAGTGCCATTGCAAGAAGGTCTTAGAGCAGGGGTAGCTAACTTTTGTTGCCAGGGGTGAGGTGGGCCGTGGCTGAGGGCTGCACAGACCCATAGTCAACCCTCCGTGTACATCCAAGTGGAAATGGCCAAAGTGTAAAAGTGGGCTTGGCAAAGATGGCAGTTTTAAAGGCTGCCTTCCAAAAGACTTTTCCACCAGCTGTAATATCTTAAATAATTTATTATTCTTTATCAAAATCATTTTTTTTTTTAATTAAAGAACCAGTTGTGGGAGGTCACAAAAGCCATTTAATACAGCAAGGGCCCCGTGGGAATGGTCAGCACATAAAAAAACTTGACAAATGAAGGGGCACAAAAACCCTTTGGCATCACAGTGGAGGACCTGTGGGAGCAGTCAGTTAAAATAAGTTATTTTTTCAAAAATAGATTGTTCACTGCCTCCAGCGTGAGTGTGGCTAACTACAGGATCAAGATGATCTGCGCTGCGTATCCTCCATTACAGTCAGCAGGAAGGATGTCTTATCTGTGTGCAACCACAGCAGCTGCAGTGCACATCTTCACCATCACTGTGAAAGTGGACAGCTATCAGTAGATCAGCACTGAATGCGCCACTGAGGTGCAGAAACATCACCCGGCCTCAGGCCAAGGCAGGCAGCATCATGCAAGCCTTTGGCAGGGGGTGGTGGGAGTGGGGTTGGGGAGGCCCTGAGAGCCTTTGGGTAACTGTGTTTCCCTTCTCCTGCTACATCTTCCCAAATTTGGGGTAAAGTGAGGAGGAGAGGAGTAGGAGATATTTTATTTATTTAAAATATTCCTATCCTGCCCTTCTACCCTAAAATAGGGTACTCAGGGCAGCTCACAAAATCGTACACAATAAAACACCCACAAAAATTAAAACATATTAAAAAATACATAAAATGCAGTTAGAATACTCAGACATTTCAAGCCCAATGAATGCCCAACACCTTCTTCTCGCCTTAGCCCAAGGTTTAGCAGCCTTGGGCTTGTGCTTTGCTTACTCAGCCCCATCCCTGTCACAGATTATGTGACGCAGTTGCAGATGTTAATCAGTTCCAGTCATGTGCTTGGAAGTTCAGATCTGATCTAGTCAGCATTTCCAAGAGAGAGATGTTCAAGTCACATGCAGAGATCTAAGCTGCTTATCTGTTGTGAAAGTACAGCCCAGAATGTTATCAGTGCAGACATCCATGGCCTGCTGCAGCCCGTAAATCCAGGGCCATAGACTTTTCAATTCCAGGGTGGGTGGGTGGTGGTGCACCAAACACTGGAAAAGGTGGGTGCAGGCCAGTGGTTATAGTGGTATCAGAGTGGTCTCCCCCTGTGAAATAGACTTTTAGGATGGTCACTTTAAGATCTGCAAATGTACATGCATGTACATAGAGACTAAATGGACACAGATTTGACATTAAGCAATGCAACACAGAAAAGCCTGAGGGTGTAGGGGAACATTTTAATCTCCCTGGCTATTCAGTTGCAGGAGTCTTGTTTCTCTTTCATTCAGAAGAGTGATTTAGCAACATGAAATTGACAAAATTATAGCATCATGGTATGTAATAAACTCTTTTGTGTTTAAGATGTTTTAAAGTGTTTTTAGTGTTTTTGTTTGCCATCCTGAGCTCCTTCTGGGAGGAAGGGTGGGATATAAATTTAATAAATCATAAATCATCATCATCACAAGGGCATGGTTGTAGTCTATGAGCCAGTGCAGAGTTCAAAATAGCTGCTGTGCACTAACTCAGTTTCTGAGCAATGCACAGAGTTCAAAGTAGTGGCAATCTTCTTCTTTTCAATTCAGACTCTTAACCAAGTAGCCCATAAATTCCTAACAATTGTGAATTGCATCCTGACAGACCCCATAGCCACGCCCCCAAGAAAAATTCAGAGTAATGGCACTGAGATATATTGCTTTTCTAATACACTGCTTAAGAACTCCACCTTAAAAACACAGACATTCAAATCCTACTAATAAAATATCATAAATCAGTTTATGGGGTATGAGTGCAATCCTGTGCTTAGTTACCTAGCAGTAAGCATTATCAAACTCAGCGGTGCTTATTTCTGCTGCATTGGTTGAACTTGTAAAACACGTTTGGTTTTAACAAAAGATCTTCAGACAGCTGAAATACAACCTTTCACTTTTAATTAAGAATGCAAACAATCTTTTCAATTAATTATTTTTGAAGTGTTAAAACAAAATTAAACAATCCCATTCCACCACCCCCTTGTCTCTTGATGTATTTGGAAGAACAGTCATGTCATTTGCTGCTGAGCAACAGATGTCACAATATGCTTTGTCTGTTACCATATCATAAGAGAGCCACTCATAGGTTCTATTCCAACTAGCTTGGTTTGGCACTGTTGTCCTGGCTTTCCCTTACATTATGAGCTCTCACCTCTGAAGACTCTCCATCCCACTTAGCTAAGTTTCCTGCCAAGGAAGAGGTAGTGGGAATTCCTCCTGGCCCTGCATGCAGGTCTCCGCTGCATGATGTTGCAGGTGTATTTTCACCAGTGGAAGCATCAACCTCAGAATGAGCTTTCTACTTTCTAATTAACAAATCTATCCATGGTGAATCCAAAGAATCATGGAAATCATAGCATGACACAACAGAGAGATGGGTCAGTCCCAAGTTGCTGCTGCTGTTGTCAGGCCTGGTGGGGCACAGGCTGAGGACCCTTGCTGCTCCTGAGGGGGCCCTGCCTAGATCTCCAGGTTGGGGCTGGGAGGGTGTTACTCTGTGATCCACAATGGCATTGAGTCACAGAGCATAATTTGCAGTTGCAAATCACACCCCACAACCCTACGGTGATTGTGGAGTGGGTGCTCCACCCCACGAGAATTCCTCCCCCCGCGGCCTGCACAGGCTTCAGCGTTGTTATGTCAGCATGTGCTGATGGCAGAAATGGGATGCAGGGTGGCCATGCGGGGGATGTTGGTGCCTGAGGGGCCCTCTGTCTTGCGCCAGGCCTGGCTGTTGTAACCGAGTGCATCCTGTAGCCTGTCAATACTGCCTGGCATTGGCTGCCTTGGTGTGGGATGAGCCTCCTCCCAGAAGAATCTGGAGGGGCTTGAGCCCCAAAGCCCCCCCAAGTTTGCGCCTATGCCTAAATCTATGGGGCCAGAAAAACAGAGAAATGCAAGAAGGCCTGCAATGGGTAGGGCAGAGGTGGGGAACCTCAGGGTCTCTCCCTAGGCCACCCGCCCTGGCCCTGATTTGCACCTTCCTTGTTCTTGTCTGGCAGGAATGCATCCCTGAGCTCTGATAATGCCTCTCGCTTAAAGGAGTGTGTGTGTAAACTAGCTTAGTATGCAACGGTAAAACATACCTACTTTGCTCCACCCCCTTTGCCTCTGACACCTCTCACCACTGACATGTGGCCCCCAGAGGGGAATTCGGCCCTCAGGCTGAAAATGTTTCCTGTTATCATGCCCAGCTCTGACTCCACAGGCTGAGAACTCTGAGGACCACACGGGGTCTCCTAGAAGCAGAGCTGAGGATCCCCTGGAGGGGCCCTCTGGGAGGAATCCCTGGAGCCATCAGAAGAGGTGGCGGAGCTGTTGTTGTGTAAATTTGTATAAATGTTATCAGACTAACTCAGTCTGAGATGCGTGAGTGCCAGTGTGTGCGTTTACCTAAGAAAGCAAGCTTTTACCTTGCATTGAGATCACTGAGACTTAAGACTTAGTAAAATAAGAAAAGCGACTTTATTTATAGAAATACACAGTAGATAGATAGGCATACCTAGTTCTAACTAGCTAACTAAGTTGGAGGCGCAACACCCAGTTGTGGGAGTTGACCTCATGGCTAGGAGAGAGAGAGCAGAGACAAAAGGTGTCTCCTCTCTCCCAGACAGTCGGAGAAGAAAAAGAAGTGGAAAGGGTGGAAGGTGGAGGGGCAGGTAAGCTTCCCTGAAGGCGTAACAGTCTAACGACAGAAGGAAATCAGTCAGAGCATCACAGGTAAAGGTAGACAAGCCTATCCATCTGGAGGACCCTCACTCTATCTCCCTTCTGGAACATAGACAAGAACAAAGCAGGAGTTGCTCTTTCCCCACTTCCAACAGGAGCCACCCCTCAGTCCTTGATAATGCAGATGCCGAAAGGCCCAGACCAAAGGACAATGACTGAGTATAGGTCTATGGGCCCAGAGTGGTTATGTGGCATGTAAGGGGTCTGCTCATGCATAAACAATCCCTGGAACTCCTTTACTATCAGCAGCTGGGGTCAGAGTGTGGCCAAGAAGGCCAGAGTGTATCAGGTCTCTGTCGTGCCTCCCCTCACCCACTGTCACTTTGTCTGTAGTAGATGATGGACATGTTATTCTCCCACAAATACAGTTTTATATAGCAATGTTGCTTTAGTTCCTCAGCCCTTGCTGTGTCCGCCACGTTTAGAGGCAAGCCTCACCCCCCTGTATCTCTTGGTATCCTTTCTTAAGATTCCAATGATGGGCTTGTTTCACTAACCTGTTACTGTAACTCTGAGGTAACTTCGCTGCCACCCATTGATCCTGTTTCACAACCCTTGTTTACATTTTCCCAGTCCATATATACAGCCATGAGAGTGGCTGTATACTGTAGCCAGCATGGATTTTTTTTGCATTCCACAATGTTAAATTGAAAATACCTCCCATGCCATTCTGCTGCTTCCCATAAGCACATTTCAAAACAAAACCTAAAAAAACTTAGTCCTGAACTCAGAAACGCATGCTTAACAACCATCTAAGTTTTCATGGTGATACACAAAACACTCAGAGAGAATCGAGAGTTCAAAGTGTAAAACGAGAAAAAAAAACCCCTGACCCGTTAGACTTTTTTTCTGTCAGTGGTCTCATAATTTGTTGAAATTAATTAAAGATCAGCCATGTTCACAGAGTACCTGTAATCCTATTGCTGACCTTGCCCCATACTCTGACCTTCATCTTCTGCAGTTTAAAAGTATTTTAAAAATGCATGGCTGATTTTTAATTAATTTAAGAAATTTAGCATTGAAGTCTATTATAACTTCAGGCATGCTCAGTAAGAACCAACTGTCAGTATTCTAAAAGCCAGACTCCCATCTGTTTGGCTTGGCTGATCGGGGCCACACCCACTGGAGCTGGCACTTCTTTTCTGCGGCAGGAGCACAAAGTAGCACCCCCCAGGCTCTAGTGCTCAGGGGCGTCACTACCGGGGTGCGGAGGGTGCGGCCCAAACCAGGGTGTCACCATGAGGGGGGTGACACCCAGAGCCGGCCCGCCCCGCGCCATTGCCTGGCAAGGCTGCTCCAACTCCTCGGAGGCTGGCGGGCAGGTGGGCGAGACCAGGAGCAGCGTCGGCGGGGTGAGGGAGGCGCGCCGGCGTTCCCAGGCCTTCTCCGGCTGGGAGCCCCTCTGGCATGCGCCCTCCCAGGGGCATGGACGCGTGCACACGCAAGTCCAGCCACCTCGTCCATGCCCCTGGGAGGGCGCGCATCGGAGGTCTGCACCCCCCCCCGCACTCCCGAAAGTGAAGCCGCTGCTAGTGCTGGAGGTCCTCCCACGAGCAATGCCCGCAGCCTGTGCACAGCCTCCCTGAATGGCTCATGTTCAACAAGGTTTGGTAATAAAATTTTATTTTAAGCAACATTTACTGCAGTCTGAATGGAGCAAGACTATAAATGTGAAGAGCAAGACTATAAATCTGGTGTGGTTTGAAGTCACTTTGAGCAGGCATTTGCATAGTAGTGTTGGGCATACACTTTAAAAGAGAGGAGATTGAGGAGATCTGGGTTTTATTCATCTACTTTCTTTTTTATTATTATTAAGAACAATAATTTTATTAACATTTCCTTTCATTTATTGATATTTTCTTTAAACTTATTTGTATTAATAGCAATATTTTTTGTGAAGGGAAGAAACCAGATCCATAAAAGAGCAGCTAGTAAGTGCACACAGAATGAACTGAGGCTGGCTTGTTAGGTTGATGGAATGCTTTCACACTAGCACTGGCTAACACATCTCATCCTTCCCTGCAGATGAAGGAAGAATGCTTCCTCCCCTAGCAAATTGTGACAGAAATCTTTGAACATACAGATGTCTAGTTGTATTTTTGTAAAGCTGCATTGCAGCTGCAGAAACAGATTGTAATTAACAACAGGGTATTTACTGTAATGGCTAAAATGTAGCTAATTACTCTCAGAAGCAGTATCTGAGGCAGCATGATCTACTTACTTTCTGATTTATAAGATTTCATGCCTACTCTTTGCCTTAAGCTCCCAGGATGGGCTACAACAGTACAATAACAGAAGCAAATAAAGCAGTTTATAGTTATAAAAACAAGTAAAATAATTCCAAGTGAACAGTACAGTGTAGCTTAAACAAAACTGAAGAGAAGGATCTCACAAAAATATCTTGACTGTCAAAGGTCATTGCAAAGAGGCATGTCTTCAGCACACGAAGCTGTACAACAAAGAAATGCTAGAGGCACCTCATCAGGAAGGAGTTCCACAATTTAGGGGCTGCCACAGAGAAATTCCTCTCTTGGACCACCTTTCCCTGCATTTCTGAGGGTTGCCAAACTACCAAGAGGGCCCCCACTGCCCAGCTTAGTACCTGAGAGGGTGTGTAGGGAAGAAGAGGGTCTCTCAGACATTTGGGGCCTGAGTTGTTAACTTGAATTGCACCTTGAATTGGGTTCAGAAACAAATTGGCAACAAGTGCAGCTGTTCTAAAACAGAGGCTATATGAATCCTGATCAGTAATACGGTCACTGCATTTTAGACCAGCTGAAGCAACTGAATTGTTTTCAAGTGCAGCCCCATGTTGAGTGCAATGCAACAGTCCAACCTCGAGGTTACCAAAGCAGGGAATACAATGACAAAATCATCTGTCCAAGAGGGGCTGTATCTGTTGAACCAGTCAGAGCTGGAAACAGGCACTCCTAGCCACTGAGGTCATTAGATCCTCCAGTGACAGTGCTGAATCTAAGAGTACTCTACAAGCTACAGACCTGCTCCTTCCAGGGGAGTGCAACCCCATCCAGAACAGGCCATCTCCCCAAATGCCATATTCAAGAATGTGGAACACATAACTCCTGCTTCCATTTATTGGCCCATATTCCAGACCATCACCACTTCCAAGCACCGGTCTAGCGCCTGAACGACCTCTCCTGATACAGATAGATCAGGGATACATAGCTGGGTGCTATCCATATACTGATGATGCCTCACTCAAAATCTCCTGATGAGAGTTTCCTGCAGTTTCAGATTGATATTAGATAACACAGGGGCCAAGATAGGGCCCTGCAAGATGCTATAGGGCAACTCCCATGGCACCTAACATAAGTGCCCCAGAGGTAGGAATGGAGCCTCTGCAGTGCCCCCAACCCCCACCTCCCTGAATCGCTCCAGAGGGTTATGTTGGTCTGCTAAGAGGTCAGGGAGGATGAGCATGGCTGTGATCCCTCATCTCTCGCCCAACAAATGCCACCAGCCAGGGTGGTCAAGGCATCTCAGTGCTATGACTGTGTCTGAAGCTGGACTGAAATGGATGCAGATAATCTGTTTCTGCCAAGGTGGTTTACAATCTAAAATACTATAACAAAAGAACTCACCATTGGAGTTCTCTTTGGCCATTGGCAACCTCTTCAGGAGCTGCCTGGGTTCCCCCCTCTCCTCCCTTCCATCCAGTGTAAAGCCCCTACCTAGCTGCAGGGATCACAAGTGGCACAAGCTTACACGTTTAATCAGAAGAATGTCCTGTTCCGGGGGGGCGGGCGGACATCCTTGGCCCTCCAGATGTTCCGGGGGTACAGCTCCTATCATAGTCACTGATGCCATGCTGATGCTGGCATTCCAACAGCATCTGGAAGGCCACAGTTGTTTCCTCTCCTATCGAGTTCAACGGAACTTACTCCTAGGCAAATGGATATTGGGTTGCAGCTTGATAGATCTTGGCATCACTTGTGCTTTTTTTGGCCTAGCCTACCTCAGAGTTGTTACAATGACAGAACTGAGGGGAGAGACCCATTAATGCTATCCAGAGTTCTCTAGAGGAAAGGTTGATTTTTAAATACACACAATAAATTATTTATATTTACATTTCAAGTGTTCATATACAATATTTCAGTGATTGTTACAAAAGCCCTGAGAGGTAGATCACAAATTTGATAATTGCTCTGCTATAAAATAGGTTGACCAAAAGTAGAGTTTCCTTCCTAGGGCCACTGATTAGTGGACAGCAGAGATGGGATGTGAACCAGTGACTTTCAGATTCATGCCCTCGGTGCCTACGCTGTATTGCTCTATCCTTGGCCATTGTGCCATATGACCACAACCTTGCCTCTGTGCCATACCATGACACTCCCATTTCCTCAGCCATTGCATGACAGCATTCCCTGGATGCTCTTTCGCTACATGGACTCATCTAGAAAACTACAGGGCTGGGGGTGGCCTAATTCGATGGGGGAGGGGAAAGACAAGAGAGAGCCTGTCATTGACATCCATGGGCAATGATCTTGGCCAGTCGCTGCTCCGGCGCTGACCTTTATTTCCTGGGGAAGGAGTCGCCTCTCTGTACCACCTTCCCTCCAGTTACTAGTGTGTAAGAGATGGAATGCTTTCTAGACCTCCTTTTTTAGCTTCGGGTCTGGCACAGGAACTGTGATTGTGGCTTTAACAACATCCACTTAGAAATCAGTTAAAGACCTTGTGCCTCTTTGACACCCCTCTGAAAGGGGCTTAGTAAACCTTTTTTGAATGTGGGGTGATTATTCGATCCTGTAAGCAGCTCACACAAAAAGGCGACATCTGCTGGTAGTAGGGCCTCGAAAGTAGAAGATACAAGGAAGTGACTCTGTTACAATGGCTGTTTGGCATGAGGACAGAATTGTCATCCGAGTCCGCCACATGGGCTGGTTTCTGGCTCCATATCCCTATATTGTGGTCTGTTGCTGCTGGTGAGCAGATAAGGCAGCTGAGGAAGCTGAAGAGACAGGAGAAGCGGCTGAGGTGTGCTGCTTACTCCCAGCCACATCACAGTTCTTCCAGGTGCCCCCCCATCCAGTCACTCCTAGGGTAACCAGGAGGGGACATATCTCAGAGGAATATCAGTTGCTGGAATCATATATAGTCTCCTGCTTGTGGGCTTCCCTCTGGTGCTTCTGATTAGCCACTGCAAGAACAAGATGCTGGACTAGGTGCCCCCCCCCCGGCCTGATCTGGCAGCCAGGCTCTTCTGATGTTCTCAAAGTGACCCCTCCAGCACGAGGGCAGCACAGGAGAGAGGGCATTTTCAGCAGTGCCCCCCCAATTATGGATGTTCCCCCCAGGAAGACCGACTTGGCACTGCCACAGAATCTTTTGGGCAGCAAACATGAAAACATACGAAGAGCCTGCTGGATCCTGTTCAATATCCTGTTCTCACAGTGGCCAACCAGATGCCCATAGAAGCCCACAAGCAGGACTTGAGTGCAAGAGCACTCTCCCCTTCTGCAGTTTCCAGCAACAGGTATTCGGAAGTATCCCACCTCCAACTGTGGAGGGAGCATACCCAATGTAGTTAGTACCCTTTTATACTCTTATCCTCCAAGAATTTGAGCACCTACTGGGAGGAAGGGTGGGATATAAATCTAATAAATCCACTTTTAAAGCCTACCAAGTTGGTGCCCATCACTGCCTCTTGTGGGACCATATTCCATAGTTTATCTATGCGCTGGTGAAGTACTTTATCTGTCCTGAATATTCCAGCATTCAGCTTCACTGGAGTGCATGAGTTCTAGTGCAATGAGAGAGGGAGAAAAATGTTCCTCTATCTACTTTCTTCATGCCATGCATAGTTTTAAAAACTTTCATCATGTCTCTTTAAAACCAAACAGCCTGAAATGCTGCAAACTTTTCTCCAGCCCCTTGATAATCTTGGCTGCCCTTTTTTGAACCCTTTCCACCTATACCATATCCTTTTTGAGGTGAGGTGACCAAAACTGAACACAGTATTCCAAATGCAATTGCACCATAGATTTGTATAATAGCATTATATCAGCAGTTTTATTTCCAGTGCCTTTCAAGGCCTTTTTTACTCCCAGGCATTTGACTGTTGGGGTTTTTCTCAGATGTTGCTGTGGGGTGTCCTGGTTTGTTTTAATACTGTTATGTTGTGTAAACATTTTAAGTTTTGGATATTTAATATGATCACCTTCAGTTGGCATATATTCTGTATAATTTTGCTGTACTGATGTAAATGGAAAATGGATTGTCTTCAAGTCGATTCCGACTTATGGGAACCCTATGAATAGGGTTTTCATGGTAAGTGGCATTCAGAGGTGATTTACCATTACCTTCCTCTAATGTACTGATGTGAGTCACCTTGGAATCTTTGTGATATAGGGTGATGAAATATTTTGTTATATTTGTTGCTTTTAATTGTGCAAGTTGCTCTGAGAATATTGATATACTGAAGCGTGGCAGAACAAATATGAAAATATAAAGACCCATTAAGCTCCGTTAAGAGACAGAAAACAGACCCCCCCCGTTGCTACCCCACTCACACAGCCACAATGGAGCCTAGGATTTTGACTAACCTGACTGCCAATCACAACACATCAAGAATAGGGAAAGATCCGTGTCTCAAAACCACTGCCAGTCAGTGCTGACAATTCTGTGCTAGATGAAGCAGTCAATATATTCTGTATAAAGCAGCATCCTATCTTCCAGTGGGAGAGGCCTGAAACCCAAGCTTCCACTGCTCATTTGCTGACTACAAGTTGCTGCACTTAATTCACATTCCTCACAATTGCCCCGCGTCCACGGTCTGAGGCACTAGTTCTGAATGCCAGTTGCTGGAAACCACGGGTGAGAATTGTTACTCTTGCCCTCTGGTCCTGCTTGCTTTTGTGCTTCCCATTGGGGCATATGGCTGGCCACTGTGAGAACAGGAGGCTGGGCTAGAGGGGCCACTGGCTCGATTCAGCAGCCAGGCTCTTCTTAAGTCTTTCCCTCTTCCCCTAAACAAGCATACAGACAAGGATATCCCCAAATTCCTGTGTTAGACAGATCACAGGGAGAAGTGGTGCGAGAAGGCGGTCAAGAGTCTGGTGAAGAAGCTCAAGAAGACCGGGCAGCTGGACGACTGGAGAACACCATCACCATGCAGAGCATCACACCAAGTGCATCACCATCCCCAGGTAGCTGCCTCTTTTCGGTTTGCATCTGATGATTGAACTTTGCTTAGAAACGGAAGTCTAAAAAAATGGGGTCCAATCCCCAGTCTGCTGGGACTGGAAAAGAGTAAACTGTGTCTGAGAGAGACTCTAAGCATGGAATATTGTGTGCTGGCAAAGACAGAGAGTGATCCATTTTAAATTCACTTGTTCAAAATTTTTCTTGGGCATTTGTTTTTCTTAATAATATATATATTTGTTTATTTTGGTACAAAACCAGCAAATTATTAATAATGTTATCTGTTATTTAGTTTAATTTTTGTAAATTGTATTGCTTTTATTGATGTATTTTTATACTTGTGTTTATTTTTCTTTGTAAGACGCCTTGAGGGCCTTTGGCCAAAAGGCAGGGTATAAATAAATTTAATAACAATAATAATTATGGCCAACATCCACCCAGCTGAGGGCCTGGCACCCTTGCTCAAATACACTCTGCTTGATGGATGCTTGCGTAGGAGGAGGAATCCCAGCATTGGGATATAGACCAATGCACAACGTCCAAGGGCAGAGGAGCCTTGCGAGGGCAGGGACGTTGACAACCCGGTCTTGCGTTCAGGTCTCGCTCCATCCAGCACTGGGGCTGCCCCATGAAAACTCTCACTTTCTTAGTACGTTGTTAAGGGCAGTTAGCAGCTGGGGATTCCCCCCATCCCCCCCTCATACCTCGCCTGCTACAGGAGGGGGGCCCTGACGGGACAAGTCCCGGGCGTTGCCGGCCTCTCCCCAGCCCGCACAGGCCCTAATCTTTATTATGACTCCTGGCCGGCCCAGGCGGGGGTGGGGTGAGGAGCGTCGGTCCATCATTCCTCGCCTGCCTGCATCCCCTCCCGGGAAACCAGCCCAGCGGCCTCCTGGCGGCTGAGAAGGCCCCTTTCTTCCACTTCCGGGGTGGGGAGCAGCCTTCATGCCCTCGCCCGCCCGCTGGGATTGGCCTTCGCAGCCACCGTTGGGGGGCGGGGCACTGGAACGCGTGACGCGAACCGGCGGTCGGAGGAAGAGCAGAAACATTGCGGGTAAGAAGGGTGGGCGTGGCTCTTTCGTTTCCCCAGAACCGCGGCGCAGGCGCACAGCTTCACACTCCCCTCCTCGGAGCCGGCTGCCCAGCTGACCTATTCCCCGCTTGTACTCTTCCCTGCCCCGGCTTCTTTGGCGCAGTCGCAGTGTAGTCTCGCGTGAGCCAGAGAGAAGAGACGTGACTGAGTGCCTCGTAGCCCAGCCAGTGTTGAAGCGAGGGTGGAGGAAGTCCCGCCCTCCCTGGGCGGAAGAGGGCATTGTTGCGGCCGACGTCATTCACGGAGGACGCGGGCGTCCCATTGGGTCGGGCTCTTTGGTCGGAGCGCGGCCGGGAAGGCAGACGGGCAGCCCGGGCCCATGGCCAGCACTGGCAGCCCCTTGGTAGGCGCCCCCGGCGATGAAGGAGGGAGTAGCGAGGAGGACAGGCGGGCGGGCAGGCGGCGGGAGCGGCCGCTTGGGTTGGCTGGGCCTGCGCCTTCCGGGAGGCCGGGCCGCGGCGCCAGCGGGACCTCCGGCGGTGGGAAGGATGCGGGGCGCGATCCGCTCCCTTTGGACCGAGGAGAGGGAAGGGGAAGGAAGGAGGCTGCTGCCCCATGTGGGCCTCCGGGTCAGCCTCGCACTCTCGCCGGAGTTGAGCGGGCTCCAGGATCTCCCTTTCTCCGCGGTTCAGAGGTTCCCAGGAGTCTTGCGTGGGAGCGCCCTGCGTCCGTCCGTCTCGGGGCCCCTCGAGCTCTGCCCGCGATCAGGCCCAGGTGGAGGACGCGCGTGTCGCTGCGTGGCACCTTCGCCTTCCCCTCCCCGCAAGCGGCAGGGTCGCTCGATTGGCGGAGCTCTGCGCGGACGGGTGCCGCTGTCTGCCACGGGCCAGACTCCTTCGCTGTAGTGGCCCCTGCCCACCTGCCGCTTTGGAGGGGGAGGGGCTCTGGGGGGGACTTAAAAGCCCTCCTCCCTCCCACCAAAAGGAGCTTCCTCCACGCGAGCGGAGAAACCTCGGGCGGGGCAGGCGTCCGGCGAAGTGTGCGTGTCTTGGTGGGGCGGGGGCTGTCTTAAGGATGGACGGACTGTTCACAGCTGAGGTGAGATTTGAGTAGGGCTCTTGTCAGCTCGCCACCAATGCTCTTACTTGGCATATTATGGGAAATGCTGTTGTACAACAAAGTACCTCAGTTTGCTTTTGCGTGTACGAGACTCTGCTTTGTATTGAATCAGACCGATAGTTCATTCAGTTCATGGTTCTGTAACCTGGCCAATGACGGGTGTGTAGGGTTTTGGGCAGGGATGGGTATTCCCAGCTTTCATAGGTGACGTCCTTGCAGTCCGAGTGGGATAGAGTTCTATCACAGCTGTAGCCCCTTTTGCACCATGTCAGAACTTGTAAGGGCCAGCATCAAACCTGTAAGCATGTAATCAGTATAAGAATCCCTTTTGTATTCATCAGCCTCCATGCCTGACTGCTTAGCACTGTATGATGTGTTAAATGTGAAAATTATTCTAGATCTCTTGTGCGGTTTTATTCTATGCTGCTGTCTGTACATCTGGCTTGTCTCATGTGCTATGTGCAATGAATGCATACCTGTTTGTTCTGTGTTCCCCAGATATGTGCAGGTGGGGCTGATTTTGTAACATCAGCCTAGATTAGCCTTATCCAATGTGGTGCTCTTCCAGTGTTTTGAATTACAGTTCGCATTACCTAGCCAGAATGGCTGTGCTGGAATTGTAGTCCAAAACATATGGAGAGCACTGGTTGGGGAAGGCTGTCCAAGATTTTTTTATTTTTAACATCCCACATGGTGGGTCTTTTGGCTTTGCCTTGAAAATTGTAGGCCCTATTGACACCGGTATGAAGCAGAAGCCCCACCGTACATCACCAGGGCATGGATTGTATAAGGACATAAGAAGAGCCTGCTGGATCAGGCCGATGGCCCATCTAATTCAGCACCCTTTCTCACAGTGGCCAACCAGTTGCCCATGGGAAGCCTGCAAGCAGGAACTGAGCACAAGAGCATGTGCCCTTCCTGCGGTTTCTAGCAGCTTTATGCTCCATATGTTTGTCTAATCAAGTTGTTGGCTATCTCTGTCTCTTGCGGGAGCGAAAGCCATAGTTTAACTGTGCACTATGCAAAGAAGTACCTTTTTTTTGTTTGCTCTGAATCTTCCAACATTCATCTTCCTCGGATGTCCACAAGTTCTAGTGTTATGAGAGAGGGAGAAAAACTTTTCTCTGTCCAATTTCTCTATGCTGTACATAATTTTATACACTTCTATCATGTCTCCTCTGACCCGCCTTTTCTCTAAGCTAAAAAGTCCCAAATGCTGCAACCTTTGTGGTCACTCCATAGATTTATATAATATTGGCAGGTTTTTAAAAATATATCAGTCTTGCAAGTAGAAATGAGATTCAGTCCTAAATAGGAGATCTTTATACTCTGTTCAGAGGAAACAGGAATGTAAATGTCAAATGGTAGGAATGTTTCAGCCAGACTGATTCGGAAACTTGTATTCTCCGATAAGGCTAAATATTTACTAGTCTGACATGTCACAAACTGAAGGGAAACCTTTAATTTCCTTGTAGACTGCTGAATAAAGTTTAGAGTGTTAACTGAAAGTCTTGGAGTTCAGTTTGTTGATACTGAAATACTTCCTGATACAAATGAAGAAGTTGACTGAGTTAGGTGAATTTCAGACATCAGTGTAGACAAGGTTGTTTTTAACTGTTTTTAATTATGTATAAAAATTGTTGTAACCTGCTCTGGGACCTCTGGTTGAAGGGCAGACAATAAATTCTAGTAATACTATTACTACTACTACTGAACTCAATGGACCAATTGGTCTGACTTGGTATAAGGTAGTTTCCTAAGACAAGTTCATACACTCATCATAACACTCCTCAATATGTTAAGCTCCTAGTCGAGAATATTTACTGTTTTTCATAATTCCTACAGGAATGTAATTTAGAGGCTTAGGATATGGGATGGCTAGAGGTCCTAGGTGCAGATCATAATAAAATAATGGAGAAATTGTAATTCGGCAGGTAGAGCACCTGCTTTGCTTGCAGAAAATCCCAGTTACAGTCCCCGGTGTCTCTAGTTATAAAAGGATATTTTCGAAGCCATGAATCAGTTGCAGAATTATTCTTAGTTTGGTTAAGATGCTCTTTCCACAGGTTTGGCTGTCAAATGTTGGAAGACGAAGTAGTTTCACTGTTTCAGTTGCTCTCCAGCTAATTGGATGTCTGTGTTAGACTTACTTAGGAAGAGATCACATGGATCATCTTCAGGCAGCTTCCCAACTTCATGGGTTAGATTACTTTAGCTGTAAGATCCCTGAAGACCTGCAATGATCTATAAGGCTTTGACTTCCATAGATTAAAGGATTTTGCTTTGAGAAACTCTCCTGGGAGGAGGTGTTGAGTGTGTGTGTGTTGAGCACTGCTGCTTGGTGCAATTTGCATTTTGGGTGCTGTGGTGATGGTTGGAGGCAACGTGACTATAGAAGCCAACAGTCAAGAGTGAGTGCCTCAAGACACTCTCATTAGTTTTGCAGCAACAGACTTAACATGGCTAGAACCCTCTTCCTGCTGAACTCCCTGGGGTCGGTCCATTAACAAACTGCTTCAGTGCATTTCTGAAGAGGAATCTTTGAAAGTCCTTTTCTGGAACAAGGGAACTGATAGCTACTGTTGTGACAGAAGAGGAATCCTGGAAGGCCCCTCCTTTTCCTCCAGGGGCCGATGTACCACCTGAGCCTAGAGTGGCTCCTGCTGATCCCTAGAAGACTGAAAGGCAGCAGGCATGGGGGCAACCAGAAAGTCACCCTCCCTGAGCCCCAAGCTGCAAAATGTCAGGAGCGCATAAGGCAGGGCAGCGCCCACTCACTCACCCATCTGCTGCCTACTCAGGTGCCTTCCTCATTTGCCTATTGTAAGCTTAAACTTGGTTTGAGGTCCGTGCACTTCTTAAATTTTCATTTCTGCAAGACTTTCACTGTTTCAAAAGGGAGTCTTGCCTCTCGTATACTCCTTGGCTCTCTTCTTTTCCCTCTCCTTACTTACACATTATGGGTTTGCAGCTGATTTTTATATTGGCTGTCAGTTTCTACTGTGTGAGTGCCCTGTCATCTTTTGGAATTGTTATCCCTTTCCCATTTAGATGGCCTGCTTCCTAGAGGTAGGACAATCTGATCTAAACTACCAGGCTACACATTGAGTTCCTGGCAAAGGAGGAACAGTGTTCCTGCAAGGAGGCCCTGCTTTGCTTCCTGGTGGCACACTTACTTAATTTAATTTATTTAAAAGAACTGGCTTGCCTTTTACTACAAGGTCCCAGGGCTGGTTAGAACCATATAATTATACAATATTAAAATCCAATAAAACAACATAAACAAGCAAAAGAATGTGCACCAGACTACAGAGGTGGTTTCACAGTAGTCACTATAACCTCTGACAACCCATTGAATTGTGATGCCTTGTTAGGGCTCAAGTAGGTCATGTGTTGATAACAGGATCAGACCTGGAAGTAGCCAAAGGGCTTATGGGATGGGTTTGGTACTGTCTTCTATCGCTGCAGCTGCTGCTCCACAGGCTCTTCTCGCTAGGTCTGGGGCCATGCCTGTGGTGGCCTTGTCTTTTTCTCCAGCTCAGTGCCTTGGAAGCCTGCATGCCTGCATTTATTTATTGTTTATTTAAGGCATTTATATGTTGCTTTTCAGGCAGATCACACAAAGCACTTTACATTTGTTTATATACAGCATCAGGCCATGTTATAATCAGCTACTGAACCCTGAATACAACTTCTGAGGATGCCGTTATTTTCTGTTCTGTGTATAATTTGGGGTTTTGTTTTGTTTTGTTTTTGTTTTGCTATTGATGGAATCCGCTTTGTGACCTTAGGGGGAAGGGTGGGATATAAATCCCACTAATAAATAAAATAATGAATAAATTAGTGTTATTGGGCCTATCACTCCTTTGATTAGTGGATGATAAGTGCTGACAGGATTGGAGCTAAAAGCGAAATGTGTGCCCCTCCCACCCCTGAGAAACAAGAGGGAGATAATCAGTATGTTTAAGAGAAGGAACCCAGAGGTTTTCAGAAAAATTGGAGGGGGAAGAGGGCCAGAACAGCCCATTGAGGACTATGCATGCTCAGAGAATGTTGAGTGTCTGTTGAAAAGAAAAAAGGAAAACTGGGGTGGTGATGGAGTGCCCTGCTTGGAGGGAATGACTATCTGGAACCCTGAACAGGAACACCCCTGTTAGGAAGGAGGATACTCTGCAACATTTTGTTGCAGGTCCCACTTATTTAAGTTCTGCAATGAGTTGTGACGCGTTGAGGGTAGCCCTAACCCTTTACATTCAAGTCACAAGTCAGCCATTGGTGTGCGTTTTGCATGTGCTTGATCAATAGAACCACAATGTGTGCCTGCAGTGGAGCAACAGGTGCTATTGTTCACTTTTTGGCGGCTCTGGCTTTCATGGGGGCTCCTGTGATTTGGCTTATTTCTATATTGCAAGCAGGTGTGTGTGTGTGTGTGGCTTATAGTGGCTGGAATCCCCACCCTCATGTGCATCTTCCTTCTTTCCTACAGTACGATGCTGTTCCCATCCAGTCCAGTGTGGTTTTATGCTCCTGCCCATCTCCATCCATGGTGAGGAGCCAGGCGGACTCCAGCCCTCCACCTGTTGCTGCTCCCTGTGGCAGCAGGCAGGGTGTAACCATGGAGAGTACCGCAGCTGAGCCAAGGGCGAGTGCAAAGTCCTTGCAGCAGCCTCTACAGCCCCGAAAGAAGCGCCCGGAGGACTTTAAGTTTGGAAAGATTCTGGGTGAAGGGTCTTTCTCCACAGTGAGTATCTGCTGCAACTGTGTCTAGATTCTGGGAGAAGCCATCAGTGTGGCCAATGCATGTCAGTAATGCAGCTTCCCACCCCACTGCCCACTTAACAGTCTGTTTTAAGTGAAGAGCATTGCCTGCCAACTTGCCCAGAGGGAGTGAAGCTTCCTCTTTGCTCTCTGCAGGGAGGCCAAATGAATTGTGCGCTTTGTGTGGTTCTTTCCAACCTTTTGTGGCCTCTGCAGTCTCAAGCCAAGTTTCTATTGTGAAAAGGTTGCTGCCGCTGCCACTCCCTTTTTTGGCACATGTTCCTTTTGGCCTTCTGCTCTTCTGTACATGTTCCTTTGGCAGGTTTTGGCTTTCTTTTTACACTGATGCCCTCTTACTTCCTGTAGCTGCTTTCCCCACAGGTCTCCCTCCACACAATTTCTTGGGTACCTTAAGTTCCTTAGCTTTTAGGACTCCTTACAAGATTTTGGTTTGCCTCTTATCTTCTGAAGGGAACCACATTTAGAGCAAACTTTCCTATATTATGTCTTTTTGGATGCTGGGAATGCAGAAGGGGTTTAAGCCTTGAGATTGGCGCAGTGGTATCTTTGGGCCCAGGGCTCCAATGGGGCTGGACTGCCCTTGTCCATCCCATCACTTTCTGAGTAGGATGGAGCCCTGTTTTGGATCTTAGTGGCTGTCTTGTGCTCAAAATATAAGGGAGTTCTTCTTTCCCCCACAAACGACCTGTGTGGACTGAGACAGTTGCTTCCAAAATAGCTGAATTTCTGTCATCCCCATCGGCTAAGATTACACAAGAGCTTATTGGAAATTCCATCAATCTCCCTGAGTCATTAAGTGCGTATGAATCTCTAATTGAGTCTTTACATCCACTGCTAGCCCCAAAATCTGCGTCCATTCAAACTAGCTTTAAACCAGGACCATATAAATGGTATGATTCAGAATGTCTTAAGTTGAAGAGACAATTAAAAAATATATATCTATGCTTTCGTCGGCAAAACGCCAGCACCCTGCCGGATGCCTACTACAGTACTAAAAGGAAGTATAAGGCTCTTATAGTCACCAAGAAATGGCAAGCTGTTCAAAAGGGATGGATGACTCTGAGACAGGCAGCCTTAGATAAAAACTCCAAAAGTTTCTGGTCATTAGTTAATGGCTCTATTAGACCATATAATCTTGCCCCCTGTAACATCCTCCCAGGTGTATGGGAACTATATTTTGCGGAACTCCAAAAGGACTCGAACCATACTCCTATAGAGCCTCCTTTTTTTGTTGCTCACGAAAATCTCCCTATCTGGTCCCCGGTCACGCAGGCAGAAATAACTGACTTAATTAACAATCTAAGGACGGCCAAAGCCCCGGGTGGAGATAATCTTCCCCCGGAGCTATTGAAAAAGCACTCAGCCTGGTGGGCCCCTATTCTGGCCAACTTATTTACACTGTCCAACAACACCAGACATTTCCCTCGGTCTTGGAAGGAAGCCATTGTCGTGCCCATTTATAAAAAAGGTCCCAGGGATGAGCCCTCCAGTTACACACCAATTAGTTTGCTATCGGTGCTGGGAAAGCTGTATGCCAACTACCTAAAGAGGAAATTGGCCAATTGGATGGAGGAGGAGAACATACTGGGATGGGAACAGGCAGGCTTCAGGAGAGGCAGATCCGTCATGGATCATTGTCTCACCTTACAACACCTAGCGGAAAAATATAGGAATTTGGTGGGGAGTGGCCTATATGTAGCCTTCATCGACCTGAAGTCTGCCTTTGACTCAATCCCGAGGGACATACTCTGGGCCAAACTGGCTAAAACCAATATTGATAAAAGGCTGCTGTTCCTTATACACAATCTTCATTTGAACACCTCGCTTCGTGTCCGCTGTGGACGCAATGGGGAGCTCTCCAATTCAATCAACACGTCAAAAGGAGTCAGACAAGGCTGTGTGCTCCCCTCCTTTTTAATCTCTTTTTGAATGACTTGGCTCCCACTTGTAGGGTGCCTGAATTCCACTCTCCCAAAATTAAAGATAGTAGATGCCCCCTTTTGCTCTATGCCGACGATGCGGCCTTGCTCTCCTTTTCTAAAGTAGGCCTTATCCGCCTGATCCGAGCTTTTATGACTTATTGTTCTGAAAACTTACTAATAATTAATTTTACTAAAACTAAAATATTAGTGTTTAAAAAATCCTGCCCGAACTACATATGGAAAATCAATGGCCATTTTATTGAACAAGTTAGAGCTTACAAATACTTGGGCATTACTTTCCAATCCTCACTTTCTTGGGTGCTTCATATCCGTGCAGCAGTAGACTCGGTTCGAACAACGTTGAAGGGCATCACACGTTATTACTATAATAATGGAGGGCAATTTATACCAGCAGCCCTACAGGTCTTCAGAGCCAAAGTTCTAACACAACTACTATATGGTGTCCCCCTATGGATATATGCCTTTAATGCCTCAATTGAAGCAGTTTTGTCTATCTTCCTACGCTGAATCTTTGGAGTGCCAAAATGCGTTCCGAATGCGGCTTTAAGATTGGAAGCTGGCCTATGCTCGGCTGAATGCCAAGCATGGACTTTCGCCTTCAAATTTTGGGCCAAAATTCACTATGTCTGTTCGTTGGGCTATATGTCGCTCCTTGTGGAAGAAACGTTCCTTTCAACCTGGAAGAAATCTTTTATAGCTAAGCTTCCCTACTTAGGCCTTTCTTTAGAGTTTCTTTCTACCCTAGATCTTAGCAAGGCCATGCAGATTATTAGCTCTCGGCTTCAGGACATTGATAGGCAATCTTCAATACAAGCAGCAGATAAAGTCTGCTCGCCCCTACATTTTAACCTGAGCATTAACTACGCAAAGTATGCTCCCTACGTGGAGGTTTTAACCAATCCCAAATATCGTTTAGCCTTTTCTAAGGCTTGTTTTAACTGTTTAGACTCGGCTCTTTTGGAGGGTAGATATCGGGGTATTCCTTTAGACCAGCGCCTCTGTCCGTGCAGGGAAGGCCACATAGAAACGCTTCCACATGTACTTTTCGTTTGCCCGTTATACTCCTTGGAAAGGAATTTATATATCTCACCCCACATCGAAAAGTATTACAACGGTTCCACAGAGCACTGGATGTACAGACTGCTGTCGGGCAATAATAATTCACACCTGTTACCTGTGGCCAAGTTTTTATATATAAGTCAGTGTAAGCGTTTATCCTTTTGTTCCTAACATTCGATTTTACCAGTCTCATTGTAAAACTGTCTAGATGTTATGTGTATCTGTTTAGGAAAAATTTTACTGTAAAGTTTTGACGGGTCGTTGACCGCAATAAATATTTTGATTTGATTTTGATTTCTTCTTTCCCATTAAACAGGTTGTCTTGGCCAGAGAATTGACTACGTCCAGAGAATATGCCAGTGAGTAATGCTTTCTTTATTAGGATGTGGATTTTACACTGATATCCTGTCCTCATGATGGAGCCAAAGGAAGTCTAGGTTAGACCTGCTCCTCCTCTGGGAAGCTGATCTCTAGGCAGCTTCTTAGCCAAGCAGAGCAGATGAGTTTGCATCTTTATTGTGTATATTCCTAGTATGTTGTAACTTATTTGTCTTTTTAAAAGTTAAAATTCTGGAGAAGCGTCACATTATAAAAGAGAACAAGGTCCCCTATGTGACGAGGGAGAGAGATATAATGTCTCGTCTGGATCACCCGTTCTTTGTCAAACTCTACTTCACGTTTCAGGACGATGAAAAGCTCTGTATCCTTCTGGATGACGTTTGTTGGGATAACGTAGGGAAAAATGAACCAGCATGTTCCTTGGTTTGCTAATCCAGTGATGTCTTCATAATTGTTGAAATTGTTGTACCAAAATTCTTAGCAATAGTACAAGTGTGGAAAATGCTACGTCTTGTAAACCCAGAAGGGATTTAAGCCTGGAGTCTCCAGTGTGGCACCCAGGGGCATTGTGCTGGCCCTTCCAAGAGTCCCATTTTTTCATTTTTAATTGATATTTTGGCTTTTTTGTTCAAGGAGGTTGCCTGTTATTTTTTTGGGGGGGAGGCAGGAGGTTGCATGCTTTTTTATTGTGTTTCATTTGTGTTGAGGTGTGTGATAGTGTTTTGCCTGGTGTGTTTGTGGGGGGCTAGTTTTTTTTTCTGTGAAATGTGTATCTTTGGGGTACATGTAACAGTTTTAGATTTCCAAATGTGTGCACCTTGGTCCCAAAAGATTGAGGACCCTGGTCTAAGCTAACCATTATAAGTCATTTGCTTCATGTAGATTCTTGCCAGAAAATGGTATCTTTCCAATCATGTAGCGATCCATCACTTTTGCCTGAAATGTCCACCTTGTGTTTTGGGGTCTAGAGATTCCCAGTAGAAATAATTCTTAACTTGGTATTCAGATTTTGGCCTTAGTTATGCTAAAAACGGAGAGCTTCTAAAATACATCCGGAAGATTGGCTCATTTGATGAGACATGTACTAGGTTTTATACTGCTGAAATCGTGTCTGCATTGGAGTACCTGCATGGAAAGGGAATTATTCATAGGTAATATAATGAATTTAAATATCTATTCCTGGTTTGTATTGCTGTCGTCGTAGCTACCGTCTGTGGCCCAACTGATAGGTTTCTCCTCGTGGCTCAAAACTCAAAAGGTTCCATAGAGAGTGAATGGTGCCCTTGTTGAGACTTTTCTTCCAGTGACTCTGAGCCTCCTGGCCTCCCTTTGCTTGGACATGGGCTGCTGCGCTAGTCAGATTCAGTTACACAACATCATCGGCTGCTTCCTTGGAGTACGAATGCACCCAGCCCTGGGTGTGAAATTTGGGGCAGAGTGAAGCTAAAATAGTAGAGATCTCTCTCTCTGACTCTCTCTGTCTCTGCCATTTGTGCCCATGTTTTTTGTAGCAACAGCCAGTAGGAGGCCTCATTCTGCCAGGTCCACCAGCAGAGGGAGTGTAGCTCCTCTTTCTCCCCCCCACCCCCGTGTCTGCCTACAGCAGAAGACAGAAGAGGAGAAAGCCCCAGCAAGATCTGACTTTCAAGCCCCCCGCCCCCCCTTGGTGTTTTGGAGCACATGAGAGGCAGCTGAAAAACATGAATTTGCTTTACATTTCTTTGTCCCCTTGTAGTACTCTGGCTTGAGCTATGTTAGATTATAATTTGTGGAGGGCATGTTTAAATAGGGGCAGATAACTCAAATTGCTTTGAGGCTAGCTTTCATGTTTTGGTTCATTCTAGAGTGCTGCAGCTCTCCCTCCTTCATAGAGCACTCCTCCCTCTTTCTCTCCTCATCCATCTGTGTCCTTCCTTTCTTTTGCTCTCTTTTGCTCTATGTTTTTTAATAATGTTTTTAACCCTTTTTTAAAGTTGTTTTTTTAAATGTTTTTAACGCTGTTTTGTTTTAATGTATTTTAAGATCTGTTTTTATGATGTTTTAAAGTGTTTTTAGCGTTTTGTTTGCCCTGCTGGGAGGAAGGGCGGGATACAAACAAACAACAAACAAATAAATCTTATGGATCTCTTCTCTTCCCCCAAACTCCAACAAGGCTTTCACTCTTCGAGCAATTCACACAGTGAGGGAATCTCAGGCACGTCCTGTTTCTGGGAAGCTGGTGCCAGCTTCACCACATCCCTCTGAGTCGAGGGAGAGGAAGAGTGATGCTGGGGTTCTCTGAGCCCCTCTCCCCTGCTCCTTATGCCCAAGGCTGTGTGGGAAGCAGTGCAGCAGAGCCTGTTTCTACACCACCTAGACAGCATGAGAGCCCTAAGCTCATTGGGAAGAGCACAGACAGAAGCATTGCCCCAGTTTCTTGAAAGGGCAAATCCTTGTAGCTCCTCCACAGCCAGAGGGCTTTGCCCTTCCCCACTTACTGGAAGAGGCAGAGACAGTCTTAATTGCCTGGAATGCTGCTCTTCCTTAGATTCTCCCACAACCTTATAAAGGGGGGTTAGGGCATTACAACTGACTACTTCAAATTTCCTCGGGGCACAGATGGTCAGTGAGGGCCTCATGTTGTACAAACCTGGCTTATTTCAACTGTGCCTTTTACAGGGACCTTAAGCCAGAGAATATCTTGCTAAATGGAGACATGCACATTCAGATTACAGACTTTGGGACAGCAAAAGTCTTGTCTGCAGACAGCAAACAAGGTGGGTACCATTTCATATCTCATCCTGTGAATGACTAAAGCAGCCCACTGGCTTTCTGACATTTCAAATGACTGACAACTCATTGCTATCTGATTTTTGCGTCTCAATAGGATTTGTGATTGTTTTCTAAATCTTTGCCGAGTAAAGGCAAAACTGCTGTACTTAGCTGCTGGTGATGACATCAAATAGGAAGCTGTGGGGTTTACTAAAATGGGGCAGCTGAAACCAGGCAGGGGGAGCTGTGGGGAGCATAGAGGGGGTCAAATGGAGAAGTGCTTGATGTTGAAGGTGGTACTTGCAAAACAATCGGTATATAGCATTTGATGTCTGCAAAAACAGTTAATAAAGGCTGACTGAGTTTGTATTGCACAAAAAAACCCTATGTACCATTTCCAATCAAACATGCAAGTCTGCATGAGGCACTTGAAAGGATATTTTTAATTATTGAAAGGCTTGCTTTTGTCTTGGTTCTTTAGCACGGGCAAACTCCTTTGTTGGGACAGCACAGTATGTGTCTCCAGAGCTGTTAACGGAGAAGTCTGCCTGCAAAAGGTGAGTTGTGTGTGTTAATCTTGTTAGAGGGTTTTTTTATGGCCATGTGAGAGTTCTTTAAGGCAAATGGATAAGACATGTTTCTGCTATGGAGTAACTCATTTTCAAAGCTCTTTTCATTATCTCCTGAATATTTTACACTGACCAAAATTGATTTCACATGTGAAAATGGTGCTTGGGATTGGTTTTCTCCATTAGAATTTTCTGAAAAGCCCTTGGATTTTTACTCCTTAAATATAACATAACAGCAAAACACAAGGCAAGAGATTATAAGCCTTGCTATCTTTTTTTCTTGCTTCAATCTGCTGCTAGTTTAGTTCGTCTGTATATTAGGCAGAACAGACAGTGAGAGAATTGGAAAGCTCTTTGCAGACATTTTTTTTAAAACAGCATACACTTCTGCTGCCCAGGTGTTCCTTACTTTAAGATCCCCGAAGTATCTTGGGATCTTCTGTGAAAGGCTTTATTGGGGTCTTGCTGAAGTCACTTTTCTGCCGTTTCCATTTTTCCTTTGGAAGCCTTGAAAGATGGTTCAGGATGTGCATGGCAGCAGCGTCTACATCAGTTCCTCGGGCAATGCACAGCGAGAGTCAGCTTTTCCTCAAGGCTTTTTTGCCAGGCATTCCAAGTCAATTAGTGTGACACTCCAGGAAACTTTGCAGCTTTGCTGGAAGGGAATGTTCTCTGCTTTCGTTGCTGGTGCCTGAGCTCGGAGAGGTTAAAGCTGGATATACCTACAGTGCTAACTCTTCTGCTTTGTCTCCTCCTCCTCCTTGTCCTTTTGCCTGTCTTGACAATGAAGTTCTGATCTGTGGGCTCTTGGCTGCATCATATATCAACTCGTAGCAGGATTGCCACCATTCAGAGCCGGGTAAGACTTTGGAGCACACCAGTGTCCTAAATTTAGGAACACGGGAAGCTGCCTTATACTGAGTCAGACTACTAGTCCATCTAGTAGTCTAGCATCAGTAACATATACACTGACTGGCAGCTTCTCCAGGATTTCAGGTGGGGGGGTCTCTTCCAGCCCTATCTGGAGATGCCACCATTGGGGATTGAACTTGGGACCTTCTGCATGCAAACCAGTTGCTCTGCCACTGAGCTACGGCTTGTTCCCAGGTTAGTTCTCAGTTTTTGTGTAGAGTTTCCCAGGGTATCCACACTCCCTGCCCAACTTGAGCAATTAATAGGTCAGTGGACTGAAGAGTGGCCATGGCAGTCTATAGCCTCTGTCCTTCTGGCATCCTTCCTGCGTGATACAAAGGATGGTGAGGGCTCTCTCTGGTCCTATTCCCGTTTCTTTGATGCCTTGTGATTATCTAGCTTTAACCTCAAGGTAGACTTACAGGAAATGTTTCCATAGATGTGACCATACTTTCTTTTTCCCTTTTTGCAGAAACGAATATCTTATATTTCAAAAGATAATCAAATTGGAGTATGAATTCCCAGAGAAGTTCTTTCCCAAGGCAAAAGATCTTGTAGAAAAGCTTTTGGTAAATGTTTTTTTTGTCAAAAGTCTTAAATGAATGCAAGAAGCCTCTAGGCAGATAACCTGTGCAATATGTGAAAATTAGTTCTACCTCCCATCCATCCCCCACTCCCTTCTAATGCTTCTGAGCCCCCTTTCCAGCTCGTGGCTCCTTGCCTGTTTTTGTTTTCTCTTCATGCTTTCCTACAGAAAGTCTTCAGGTCCCTGATTCTCCATCTGTTGCCCCCTCGCCCTAACCTTGCAGCCCCCTTCCAACTGGGCTTCCTGCCCTTGAGGTTCCCAACCCGACTCCAGTCTGGGTAGAGGTGTTAGTGATTTCCAGCCAAGTTGACCAACTTCCTTCCCTTCATAAAACTAGACTGTGTGCTTTGCTCCCAGAGCAGTTGGAATTTTTGCCAGCCGATTGGTGTTAAAGGTTTTGCCACCACAAGCGCACCATACAGTGGAGGCCAGTGGTCAACTCATCTACCTCCCTCTCCTTCCTTGTGGCTTTCTTCATTTCCCTTCTCCTAGATTTCTCCTTCAAAAGAAGAGGAAATCCTTGAGGGTGTCACTCTCCCACTTGTTCCTGGAGGCAGAGCTAAGACAACAGACTTCACAACTAGCCTCTTTTTGTGAAAGGAGGACCTCTGTTCCGTTGCTTTGTACCAGGCAAGAAAAGGGCTCTCTTGGAGCTCCTGCCCTTATGGGGTGCAAGACTGATCTTCCTTTATCTCCCTCTTGGATTAGGCAGAGCAGCAGGGATGAAGACGATGGTCAGCTGTGCTTTAATTTCTTTATCTTCTGGTGGCAGATATCTGTCATACAGTCCTCACCTTGCCTGTTCATTAGGCAGGGGCACACACCAAGTCACCCCTAGCAGTTCCTTGGATAAGGACAGGCCCTGACCATCCTAATGAGATTTACAACCCCCAAGTGCCCTAGGGCTTGCATGTAAAAGGGGAGGAGAGGCTGGTCTTGCCTCTGTCCATCTGCAAGGCTGACGGCCTGGGAGAGTTTTGTGCGGCAGTGCAAAGATCTGCTGTGCATGTAGGCCATTTTAGTTTAGTGGTAGCAGAGAGGAACAAACTGAAGGAGGCAGGCACAGCTGGCAAGCCAGACTTCCTCAATATCTGGCTGGCTTTCCATCTAAAGCAGCAGGCAAGCAGGAAGGTGTTGGCACAGGATATTGATACGGGCCTCGAGGAAGTTGAAAGAAACATCAGCACAGGCGGGAATCTTCCCGGCTCCTCTCTCCAGGCTCCCCTCTGGGGCCACGTTGCCTGCTACGAAGAAGCACAGACTGCCACGCCACACCCAGTTGTTTTAGAAGAAGAGTGTGCTTCTTCTCTCGTGGTTTGGTCACAGTTTGCCAGAACAACATGAAACTGCTTTGTGCAGCAGACAGAAGTGAAGCATGCCCATCGCTGGGGAGGGGGCAATCCAGGGACTCTCCCCATCTGCCCAGCAGACATGGGCGGGAGGAGGAGGTGCAAAGGAAACATTCCCTTGGGCCAAGTCTGCGAAGCTCCATTCTCCCCTGAATCATTTGAGGTTGTGAGGGTGGCGGTGATCCACCTGGTTCTTGGCAGAGTCCTCCTTGATCTGGCACAGCAATTCTGGGCCCTTCCAGATGAGTTTATGGACTGCATAAATCAGGGAGGGGGAACCTTTCAGGGTCCGTATGCCAGTTGTGGGTGGGGGCAGAGTAACAGATGGGACTGTCCAGTCATCTGCATTCCAGCTGTGCAGAAGTACACATTTGTACTCCTCTCTCTCTCTCTCTCTTTCTCTCTCTCTCTCACAGTTCAAGGACACATTCCAGCCAGGATAGAGAGAGAGAGGCCTGGAAAGGCTGTATTAGGCTCCTGGGCCAGAGGTTCGCTATCCCTGATAAAATGTTCATGCGTAGTTTATATATTAGAAAACTGATATTCTGTCCTTCTAATGCAGTTTGCACTGCTTAGCATGGCTCACATCAAATAAAAAAAACAGACCACATTCTTCTGTAGCTGCCCTTGTATCTGAGGCCAATGCATGGGGATTTCTTGAACAATCTGTGGAAAGAAATGTGACCTGTCTGTGCAAATCCTGTGGTTGTAACTCCCTACCTTCAGCTAACCAGAGTGGCTGGCCTTTGTGGCCGATGCCAGCATATACTGTCCTGTTTTCCATTTGGGGTGTGGCTGCAAGGTAGCTATTAGGCTGGATTTGTGGTTTAGGAGTGTGAGTGCAGATGCAAAGCCCAAACCCAGTCTTGTGTAGGTCTTTTTTGGGGGGGGGGCGCTTTGCTGTTCCTCACCACCACCTTTTGTCCCTGCAAACACAGGACTGGTGGAGTTACAGAGCTTCTTAGAATAGTTATCAAGGCCACAGCACAGGGATGGGATCAGGTAGACTATCAAACCCAGATGCAATAAGACAGAAAACCACAGGACTCCCAGGCCCCTCTGAAATGGGGGAGATTGTAGCTGTTCCCCGTCTGCAGTTTGTTGAGTTATTTCAAGCTAGTTTTTTGTTTAGAAGTTCTGTTGTGTTTCTGAAGTATCTACAAGGTCCAAGAAGTATATTCTGTCTCCAAAGTGCAAGAATCGGAAGGATCACTTTTGGATTCTCTTTGCCATTGATCACTTCCTGAAAATTCAGACTCTAGAACAGGAACCATTACAAGAGAGTAAATGGCATATTGCCTCCTTTTTGTCAAAGAAAACAGGGATTGGAAGGTCATTCTTGACTGCAGGTTTCTATATAATATCACTAACAGGGATACATTTAATATGGAAACTCTGAAGACCATTGCAAAATCTCTCTGGGGTCTTCCTGACATCCTGTGGGCCTTATCCAAATAAGTTCTCTAAATTCTGCCAACCCCAAGCATTACAGGTTCTTGTATTTTGTGTAAAAAGATGTAAGCACTTCCCATGTGGGCCTTTGTCAGCCCCAAGAGTGTTATTTATTTATTTATTTATTTATTTATTTATTTAATTACATTTCTAGACCGCCCTATAGCAGAAAGCTCTCAGGGCGGTGTTACCAAAATAGATGTTGATGGTTCTGCTGACATTGAGGATCCAGGGAATCCACATTTCCCCTTATCTTGACGACCTTTTTATTTGGTCTTTGGGATACACACGTTCCCTGCAAACATAGTGTCTTCAGTACTTGGGAACAAGCCTGGACACACTGCAAGGCAAGCTTCTGCTGAAGAGAAGAATAATCAAGGCCATTGTCAGATTGGCAATAGCCTCTTGTGTCTGATTTCTTGGTCTTTGCCTACAAACAAGAGGTGGTGATCTCATGCATTGACTCAGATTCTTGGGCCGAGATTTCCTTCTGTAGTATCTCCTGTTAACAATCCCCATCCAGGCGCCCCAATCAGTCATGGCGATTAACGATTCAGTCATGGAGGCCAGTTGGATTTGAGAACTTGATGGAGTGGTGAGCCCACTGTGAGGGCCTTGTCACTTGAGGCAAACTGTTCTAGTGAGAACTGAGACATAGTATCCGGTCCCTGGGATTCCAGTTAAACCTCTCCATGTGCTGCAAAGAAGAACCCTTGTGAGCTGCCTTGAAGGGGTGCTTGGAGAAGTCTCAGATTTTCTTCCAGGATTTGTGCTTCTGCTCTGCTGGGCAGAGGTACATCATAGGCCCATATTGGCAGGATGTGTGCAGGTTGTCCACAGCACAGAGATAGAAGGCTAAGCCACCAAGATCTGAATTAAGAGGGAACGGAGCCTGAGACCCTTGAACTTCCAGGCCATTGTCAACAGGCCTGGGTTGCCATCAGTGGCTTGCGTGTACATCACGTCAACAAGGTGAGCAGATTTTTTTACCAGGCTCTGGTGTAAAGTTCCCTCCACTCTGTAATATGAAGCTGGCAGTGGGAACAGACGTATCATTGTGTGTGAACCTCTCTCCCCGTCCCTCCCCCTGCCCCAGCTAAGAAGGACTTGGTTTTCAGACCTCATAAAACTAGCCCTGAAATCTCTGGCTTGCTCATAACAGTAGATCTCTCTGAAGTCAAAGCCTTATCTTGGTAAGCATGGCTGTGCCTCAGAGCTGAGCATCAGATCTTAAAGTTTCAAGACAACAATAAGCTCATGGTAGCCCCATCTTGGCCTCTAGATGGAACCCTACAAACCCTTCCTGTGAGGCTACTTGAAAGGCTTTCACCAGAAAGGCAGATGGGTTCAGCTTTGCAGGTAACAAGATCGTCCTGGCTTATGTAACCTGTTCAGGAGGAAAGTGGCTGCCATTTGTACAGGTCCGAGGAAGGAGAGTCTACTTCACAGTTCTTTCCCCCCCCCCCTCCCCGGCCAAAGCTGTATTTAAAGGCAGCATCTCTGTTTAGCCATAAATTCCCATCATGAAATCTTAACAAAGTGTTAAAATGCTTTGGCCAAACTTATTGTTTGTGTTGATCAGCTTCACCTCTTCTGTTATGCTGCTTATATTCCCCACTCAGGGGATTTTATAGGCAAAATGGTCCTTTGGAGGCAGGAGTTGCAACTGATTATTTGCACCTAAAATAGTGCTCAGAAGATGGACACTACTGATGGACGCTGCTGTCTGATATCCTGCTCAGGAATATCCCCCCCCCCGGGAGAAGAAAGGAATGTTAGATTTGCTCTGATAAGTTAATTTTTTGTGACTGGAGGGTATCCTATCTTGCTGTTGAAGAATTGGACAGGGTGAGGGTGTCTGTGAATAATTAGTTCCAGGGAGAGAGTTGCCAGCCCTCTCCCTTCTTGGATTCCCAGCCCCTTCGGGCTATTACTGGACGCTTAAGTCTGTTTTTAACTCTGGGGAGCCCCCTTCCACTGAAGGGACCGGGCATTCTGCTTAGTCCTGGTTTAGAGCTGCAAAGTAGGAGCCAGGTTTTATAACTGTAGATCTCACTTTTCATTTCTGATTCTTACCTTTCTCCTCACTCCTTCCCGATGCATTTGCTATTTGACGCAAGACTTCACTGTTGCAAATACAATGCAAGATATTATATCCCCCATCCATGAATGTGTGCAACTTCTTAGTTTGTTTAGTCAATTAAATTTGCATAAACCAATATGAGTTAAATGATAGTTTTGGAGAAGAAGGCATATTTTCTTTTTAGCTGAATTGTGCTTCTTGTAGCAAGGCATCATTTTAGACCCTCCCTCCCTCTGTGCAGGGTGTGTGTGTGTGTGAGGGAGGGAGGGGTAGGGAGTAGGGAAGAGACGCTTTTGGAGTGGAGCCAGCTCCTGTGGACTCTGTCATGTCCCTGTCTTGCCCTTTTCAGTGACCTTGAGTGAAGTAGAGAGAAAAAGAGCGAGCGTGTTTCCTGTTTGGCAGGGGGCTCTTGTCCCTGAGCCTTGTCCCTAGGCCTATGAATAAAGCAAACTGGTGGGCACCTACAGGATTCCCGGAGGAGGAGTTGTTGTTTGAGGGCCTCCTGCCACGGAATGGAGGCAGGGGACCACCTGGAGGGAACTGCCACCCATCTTGCCAATTTGTTCAGGGTGCCCAGTCCTTTTTTTTTTTTTTTTTACCCCTGGGGGCATATTTGGAAATTTAAAGCTGTTGTGGGCATCACAGAATGTGCACTTCACATAAGAAAAATTGGTGATGCTAAGAACCCCCAAGAGGCAAAGCATTCACCCCCTCCAAAAACAAATGAAACAGACCGAAAAGGGGAGCAGTCCCTCCCAAAACATAAGCAACCCTCATGCAATCCCTCCCCAGCCAAAAAACATCAATTCAAAGAATTGGGAGAGGGCAAGTGGGGGCGGTGTCATGAGGGCACTGGTAATACCTGTGTCACATTTCTTGGAGGGGGAGGGAGAAGGAGGGCCCATCCACCCTATAAGACAGGTCTTGCCATCTTCAAGTTCTCCTTCAAAAATCTGCTCAGTAACTTGGGCACAATTTAGTTAAGCATTTTGAGCAGTCAGTCAAACTAATTATAGTGCTACATTTGATGGCTCTAGATTTGCCATTTGAGACAGGACATAGCAGGTCTTGCTTGTGGGGCTTTGCTGGGGTCCAAATGTTGGAGCCTCCCAGAGGCCTCAAAGTGCAGCCTTGCCATGTCCCATCCCCTAGAAGCATCCTGCTCTACTGCGCAGTCATACAAGGCTTGAGGGAAGGAGGGAGACCCTTTGGATGATATCTGAGGGGAGATGTGGATAACCAGACCTACATTGTGCTGTATAGTTTGATCAGGGCTCAGTAAGCCATGGTGGTAGCCCCAGAGCATGTGAGAGATTTAGTCTCCTACTCAATTTTGCAGATGTGTCTGACATCTGGACGATGACGAACTGAAGGTGGCAGGCCTCGCCTTCCCCCCTCCCCTCCTTTGAAGGCTGCTTTGACGTGATTTCTCAATGGTTATTTTTATTTATTTATTATTTGATTTATATCCTGCCCTTCCTCTCAGCAGGAGCCCAGGGCGGCAAACAGAAATGCTAAAAACTTTAAAACATCATAAAAACAGATCTTAAAATACATTAAAACAAAACGTTAAAAACATTTTTTTAAAAAGGGTGAAAAACATGTTGTGGGGGAAAAGGTAACTGTGTCTCACTCAAACAGGTCCTGGATGCTGCCAAGCGGTTAGGCTGTGAAGAAATGGGAGGGTGTGGACCCCTAAAGGCCCACCCCTTCTTCGATTCTATTACCTGGGAGAATCTGCATCATCAGACGCCACCCAAGCTTACCGCATATCTGCCTGCCATGTCGGAAGACGATGAGGATTGCTATGGAAATGTAAGTGCCAGTTTGGATGAAACAGATGTTAAGCCTCAAGTTCAGAGGAGACTAGGGGCTCCTGAAGGGCTATGTTCCTCGGTTGTTAGTGTCTTTAGCAGCTGTGCTGGTCAGCCTTCCAACTAAGCAGGCTGCTCCTTGGCCTCCGTAGGAGAGCTAATCTCGATCCATCCTACTTCAGTACCCTTTCATCCTCCAAGAGGAAATAGACCTGTGGTCCTTGCTCTGGTTGCTGCCTCCACAAGCAAAGGCTCCCTTTCTCTGTTTATGTGATAGGAGGGAACACTGGGATTCTCACATGAAAACAGCTCTCCTGAGTGGCCTTATAAATCCCCCCTCAAAATCTCTGCCTGCAAGTGGAGGGTTACAAGACAAGACGTTAAAGAACTAGAACAAAGCGAGTAAAAGGAAATTTTCTAACTTCCGACTGGTTAAAAAAATGGGGTAATTGCAAAAAGGTGAAGCCCAAATATTTCACTATGGAAATTGGTATTAGATGGCTTAGAAATAGATACTGATAGAGGCTTTAAAATCTGGAGGAAAGAGAATTTTTCCTATACATAGATTTAATACATTGATTATAAAGAAACCAGGAGAGATTTAAATCAACTCCTCACCCCATGGCTTGAGTATTTTAACATAAGATGAGTCATGAAATGAACCGCTGCAATCCAACCCCCTGTTTGTCATTTTGGGGTGGGGCTCTGTCCCAAACCACCTATGCCAGCGAAAGGTCACTCCTCTGCCACAGAGCTTCCCCTTCTGCTGAAAGGGCAGGCAGGTGGAATTCCCATGGGTGATAGCCATGTGATGGCCCCAAGTGAGGTATTCCAGAGACAAGGAGGGACTGAGCTGGCCCCACTGCTGTCAGCAGGGCAAGGTTGCTTTGGTGCAGAGCGGGGCGTTGCTTGTCCCCTCACTTCTCTGGCTGGTGTGAGCCATGGGGCAAGAGATGTGGCAGTGGCTGTGCCGCTCCACTACACCCCTCATCACTGCTGCCCAGGCAGGGTTAGGATTGCTCTGAGGCATTAGGAAAAACGAGGAGCATATATGTTAATTGCAGCAAAAATCTTGTGTGCAGAGGAATTGAGAATAACATAAACTGGGGGGGGGGATTGCTAAAAAATGTGGGTTTTAACCTTGATGGCAAAACTGACAATAGTATCTGCGAGTAAAAGAAAAAAGTCAACCAGTTTGTTTTATGGTATGTTAGAAACTATTTGTTTTCAGTATTGCAGAAGAAATACATTGCTTTCCCAGTGTGTGGGCTCACAGCGTTTATGCAATATTTAAATGCTACTAGTACTATAATGTATTATATCAATGCATTCCCTGAATGTATTCCGCCAAGCTTTGAAGACCTGGCTCTTCAGACAGGCCTTTGGGACTTACGGGGAGGGTTAAATTTTTACGACCAATAGCCTACTACTCTGTACTGGAATTGTTTTATTGTTATATTGTATTTTATGATGTATTTTATTATGATGTAATGTATTGTTGTTAAATTGTACGTCGCCTAGAGTGGCCATTGGCCAGATAGGCGACCCACAAATTAAATTATTATTATTATTATTATTGTAGTGCAAGTAGCATTTAAATATCAGATTTAGATTGCTTTATAACAGGTTTTAGCCAATGTTAGCCAGAGTAGACCCACTGAAATTAATGGACATTATTAATTTAGGTCCATTAATTTCAGTGAGCCTACTCTGAGTAAAAGGTAGTTGGAGACAATTCAAACTATTTAGTCTTCGATCAAGTTTTAAATTTTTGGTTATATAATTTATCTTGGGTCTTCTGTACATTTTGTATAAGATAATTAATTTAGTAATTCTTTTTTAAATACACATACTGGGAGAAAAGGGCATGATGCTGAATAGTTTTCAGTATAAACAAAATGAATGTTTTTTGGTTTTTTTTGGTAGTATGACAATCTCCTGAGTCAGTTTGGCTGCCTGCAAGTTTCCGGCTCAGCCTCTTCTCAGTCGTTGCCTTCCTTGGCAGAGACATGTGCCCCACAGACCTTGGACAGCAACAACATAGAGCAATATATTCATGACCTCGACAACAATTCCTTTGAGCTGGATCTCCAGTTCTCTGAAGAAGAGAAAAGGTTGCTGTTGGCAAAACAGGCTGGTGGAAACCCCTGGTAAGCAGTTGTGGGTTGGTAATTCTTTCTGTAGAACGGCTTAAGCCTTAAAGCAGTTGTGTGTGCTCTCTGTCCTTCTCTCGTGCCTGGGAGAGGACTAGAGGTTTGGGCCCTGAGGGGCAGGAGTGTTTAAAAACAAAGTAGAATGGCACTAAGTTTGCCCCAAGCAGAGGGTGGTTTCCTCCTACAGCAGGGAACTAAGCTTGCAGGGATGATGCAATATCCACAGTATAGGTAGCATTAGGCAATTTAATGGAGAATCAAAGCTGTTGAAAAGTCACTTTTTAATCAAGAGCCGTAAGCCTGCTTGCTTACGCGCTTCCTCACTTGGATTTCTGCCTCAGTTTTCTTGGACTGAATGGGTCTCAGACATGCGATGGGTGGAGGCCCTGTGGAGTAGCTTTCTAACCTTTAGCCCTGCAACCTGTTTGTCAATTTGACCCCTCAAGGGCCAAATTTTATTATTTAATTTTATTTCTTTATTAGATTTCTATCCTGCCCTTCCTCCCTGTAGGAGTCCAGGGCAGCATTAATAACCTGGGTAAGACTGCCACCATAACTGGGTGGCTGAAAAGAACCCCAATGTTACCTGTGGATTAGTCTGGGACATACAAGCCTGAGTGGGGACAGAGATAGGCATGACTTGAAAAACCCAGGGCAAATAATTGTAATTTAACTCTGATTTCTTTCCATTTTACTATATTTGGCATTTCAGCTTAAAAGGAAGAAAACCCTCTAAATGTAGCAAAATAGAAAAAGATGAGATTCTGTAGGCAAAAAACCCTCTCTCTGTCACATGGCTTGGATGTTACATCAAAGTTTGTAGGAGGCACTGGGGAAAAGAGCTGCCTGCTTCCAGCTCAAGTGCAGGTTGGCTCCAGGAAGCTGTCTTCAGTGTGGTGGGCCTTTCTCTCCCTCCTTCTTGAAAGAATGTCCAGCTGGGATTGGTTGAAAGGGCTCAATAGGCAGGCCTCTGCTTCTCATGCAGAAAGAACTGAACAGAGTGGCCTTGGGGTGTTGAACCGTCAGTTGGCTAAGGAAAGACAACACCCCTGAAGTCTGACAAGGAGGACGCCCAAGCCGTGTTGGCGTGATTTAGATATCAGAGTGAAGTGGCATGCGTGTGTAGATTTGAGGCTTTTGCCATTGAATGACATGCTGTTGTACAATGGAAATGAAACATCTTTCTTGCACTCAACACATGAACTGCTAAGGGTGGGGGGAGGGTGTCTAGGGCTTCTTAAAAGAAACCAGGGCAAGTTACCAAAGTTTAGAAATCCAGTCAGTTTCTCCCATGGGGTCTGATCTGACCCACAATTGGCAGTTCTGTGTAGGTGATGCAAGAAATGTGTTTCTGGCTTCATCTGACTTTTTCCTGCTTTGTTGGTTCGAATGGCGTTTTCTGTATGATTGCGGGTGGGCTCTGTGCTGAGTGGGACATGAGCCGCTCCTCTTACTGACTGTCCTGCAAATGGGCAGCTTGGCAGTGACAATGGGTTGATGGAAATAATACAAGGTGGTGTTTTCTTCTCAGGCACCCGTTTGTAGAAAATAACTTAATACTGAAAATGGGTCCAGTAGACAAGCGGAAGGTAAGTAATTGTATCCTGTGCCGCCTTCTTACTTGTGGGGCTGCAGACTCCCTTATCTCTTGGTTTTCCCACAGTATGAACTTGGTGCTTGGGTATATAAAATAACAGGACAGAACTATGCTTTTCCCCCCTTTTTTAAGAGAGAAAGTGGAGGGGAAAGAGAAACATACACTAAGAGAAACAAAAAGTAGATCATCTAAACGTAGAGGATTGCGGGAGTGGGACCCTGCTTGTTCTCCCTGACCACTCGGCAGCTTTTCATACCATTGACTGTGATACCCTTCTGGAGTGGCAGAAGGAAGTGGGGTTGGGGGCACTGTGGTTCACGGTTCCACTCTTCCCTCCAGGGTGGTTTCCAAAAAGTAGTTGTAAGGGGGGGGATTGTTTGACACTGCGGGAGCTATGCTGTGGGTCTTAAATGTTTGAAAGACCGTCTCCTTCTCTACAGACCCTCTTGAGTGTTAAGATGGGGGCCCTGGTAGTTCCACTGCCCTCAGAGGCTCGAGGGGTGGCTGCCTGGCAGTCTTGAATGCAGGTAGAACCTTCTCCAGTTCTCCTTCATCCGGGCAATCAGCCAGTCCTTGAATTCACATGTGTTCTCTTCTACATTTCCCCCTTTCTCTCCTGCTGGGGTGCATATACCTGCCCTGTCAAGCGACTGCTGCGTGTGTCTGATGAAGCTGTAGCCACAAAAGCTTCTGCAACAATATATTTAGTAATCCTAGCATTTCTTTCCTAAATTCATTCCACAGTTCTGCAGGTAGCCAGTTCAGCAGAGCCACACCAAGCCAGACATTTTGGGATTGTGGTTCACTTTGCAGAGAATGCACAGTAGTCTAGCAGTTTTAGCTTTTGTAGACCACAGCCTACTTTCTCAGATTTATTAAACCGAAAATCAGTATTTTGAAAGGTCTTGAAGCCAAGAAGATATTTCTTTCCTTTAATCAGCTGTCCAAAATTAAGCTTGGGAGACCATTCCTAGGCAAGACCAAAAAAGAGTTGATAAACCCACTGGCACTTGTTAATGATGAAGTTCTTCACTTCCCTCTACCTGTGAATTGAACACGTACATTGGGTATGAAGGCCTAGAAGCAGAGGAAGTAGAAGCTGCTCGGAAGAGTGGAGTTTTTTAAACCTATTCTTTTGTGTTTTGTAACTGGAATGTTGAGCCCCAAGTGATGTCCTGGGAGGCTGCCAGACACCCCTGCTTTTATTCAAAGACCTTCCTCAGCTCTGGCTGTTACTTTCTTTTCTCTCTGCAGGGGCTTTTTGCTCGCCGGCGTCAGTTGCTGCTCACCGAAGGGCCCCATTTGTACTACGTGGACCCCGTCAACAAGGTTTTGAAAGGAGAGATTCCTTGGTCACTGGAACTCCGGCCAGAAGCCAAGAACTTCAAGACCTTTTTTGTTCACACAGTAAGTGACCCCCCTCAAGCCATCTTAAGTGCAGTTTCTGGCTTGGTGCTCTTGAAGATGTGGTATTAGTGGGGCCCATCCAACTGCCGGCACTCCTTGAGAATCTGGGTGCTTTCAGTTAGCTATGGATGTGGATCCTCCCTTCTCAAAAATGGGTCCAGAAGCCTACCAAAGTAGCAGCTGTCTGGTGATCACCTCCCACTGAGGGCTGGTGTGCTGTCTCTGGGCGGAGGTGGCTCATGCACCTGTATTGGCTTATTTTAATACCTCCAGCGTGAGCTGAATGGTGAGTTTACCTTGGGATACTTCTGACGTGCAAAGTAGCATCTACGTA
The DNA here is from genome assembly GCF_030035675.1 of Rhineura floridana. Classification (NCBI taxonomy): domain Eukaryota; kingdom Metazoa; phylum Chordata; class Lepidosauria; order Squamata; family Rhineuridae; genus Rhineura; species Rhineura floridana. The sequence goes on along the minus strand of NC_084496.1, from coordinate 87,874 downwards.
CTGTCTTGATTCTCAGGGGAGGGACCCCAAGCTTAGCATTGTCTGCTGGCCCTAGTTAGCATCATAATGTTCTTGCGAGCAGCATGTTGACTGGCTGCTGGAATGAATCGGCACTAAAACGTTCTTTACTTGTAGCCTAACAGGACATACTACCTAATGGACCCAAGTGGGAATGCTCATAAATGGTGCAAAAAGATACATGAGGTTTGGCGACACAGATACCACCAGAACCCTGCGAAATGAGGCTGCCCCTCGTGTCCTCCCTCCCTCCCTGCTGCTCGAGCGCCACGTGCTCCCAGCCAGAGGACTCTTCCTAGCCCAGCCTACGTCCATCTCCAGGGCCAAAACTAGTTCCTTTCCTAAGGAAAAGCCCAACCAGTGGAATTCAGGGTCGCTTTGCTTGCTTTCGTACTTCTGTTGAGGCTTCCAAACACACCTGTGCACTCTTTGCTGCCGTGAGTGACTACCTTGGCTTTTGCTGCAGACTGTTGACTTCCGTGTAGATCAGTTAAGCAAAGCCAATCCAACCCAGTCCATGCGTACAGCCCAGATCATGCAGGGCGGGATTATTACTGTGACTTTCTGATTTATCATGCAACTGTGTTTCATCAGGGAGCTTTGAAATGTCTCCATGTGGGAGGCCGCCATTGTTGCCGCTGCCACTTCCTTCCTTCCTTCTAGTGGGTCTGTTGGTATGCAGCCCCTGTAGTTGCTGCGAGCATATAATGCCCTTGCAAACCTCTCCAGGCCATGTCCAGTTGCAGGATTCTCCACAGATGGTACTTTGAATCGCAGATACACTCCGGCACAGGTGATAAGAAGGCAAATTTGAAAGTGACACTTGAAATCCTGTAATTCTAATTTCAGAAAATTTTAAACATGGAATTTTAATTCGATGCATTTACATGTTTAACCCAGGAGCATTAAAGTTACCAGCATGCTTTTAACTAATACTAACTAAGAGGTTAACTAGTTAGTATGAAACTGTATTGATGTAGTAAATAGACTCTTCATCTTTTCAGAAGAGTGGGCGGGGAGCAAGCTGGTTCCTTCCAGGGTGTGACATGGGTGAAGCATTGCAGGGGGCTGGCCTGTTGTGCGTGGTGAGCGAAGGACGAGTGAGGGAAATGCTGTTGTACAACTGATGACTTGATTTGTTGTCTCTTTGTATAATGAGGTGTACAAATATATTCCTGTCTTGTTCATTGGCCAAGTGTCAGACCTTTTAGCAACTTTGAAAATATTTTACATGATTTAAATATATTTAAGCCCCTCCACTAATCGGACTAATTGTGTTCATGTAAAAATGTTGATACAAAGGAGGGGAAAGTGTATGGTACTTGAGTCATATCTATCAAATGTTTCATATCGTTCTTTTGTCCTTTTCCTATTAAACTGTTATGGTCAAACATTTCTTATAACATAGCAAAGATCCTGCTTTCTCACTGCAAGCATCCCTAATCTATTGTGTGTTCTTATATTTGGGTAGCCTAAGCTCTTTGGGGGCAGGTTCTTGTCAGACACCAGTTCTTACCATCATCCCTCGAAAGCATTGGTATTCTATTCACTTCTCATTTGTACCACAAGAGAGAATAATGCTTGGTGTACTAATCCCGAGTGAGAGATCTCAGTTTTAGGTTCCATTTTGAAGGTTCGGGTTTCCATTGCCCTTAAATCAGAAATAGACTTGGAAGAATAGCAACTGTTATGATCTGGGAAAAAGAGATTCAGCTCTTTACAAAACAATGGAAGACTAATAGAAGCTCTCCTGGAACAGATGAGGCTGATTTGCGGATATCTCTAGTTCTGTCTACAAGTTGAACCCTTTTGCCTGTAAAGCTTTGACACCTCTCTCTCTCTCTGTACATGCATGCACACTGCCAGAAATATCCATCACATGCAACACGGATGCATTCTACCACTGCAGTTGGCCATGTGGATGCACCTTTGGAGAACAGAATTTTGGGGGTCTTATTAGATCCGCTCCTGTCACTTGAGGCTCAGGTAGCCTCGGTGGCACGGAATGCATTCTACCAGCTTCGGCTGGTAGCCCAACTACGACCCTATCTGGACAGGGAGAATCTCGCCTCAGTTATCCATGCTATGGTAACCTCTAGATTGGACTACTGTAATGCACTCTACGTGGGGCTACCTGTGAAGACGGTTCGGAAACTTCAGCTAGTGCAAAATGCTGCGGCCAGAGTTCTCACTGGGACAAAGAAATTTGACCATATAACACCTGTCCTGGCGCAGCTGCACTGGCTACCGATATGTTTCCGGGCCAGATTCAAAGTGTTGGTTCTTACCTATAAAGCCCTAAACGGCATCGGACCGCAATACCTGGTGGAACGCCTCTCTCGCTATGTACCTACCCGTTCACTACGCTCGACGTCGAAGGCCCTTCTCCGGGTCCCAACTCATAAAGAGGCCCGGAGATCAACAACTAGATCTAGGGCCTTCTCGGTGGTGGCCCCCGAACTATGGAATGCCCTCCCAGACGAGATACGCCTGGCGCCTTCTTTGTTAGCTTTTCGGCGCCAGGTAAAAACCTACCTTTTCGCCCAGGCTTTTTAAACATTTTAAATTTAATTTTAAACCTAATATGGATTTTAATTTATAAACTCATGGCAATTCTATTTCGGATTTTTATCATGTTATATTTTTCACACTTGCTCATATTTTAATTGTGATTTTATTTGTTGTACACCGCCCTGAGAGCTTTCTGCTATAGGGCGGTCTAGAAATGTAATAAAATAAATAAATAAATAAATAATACTGGGGTGTGCTTCCCTGACTAACAAGCTACCAAAAGTGATGGAGCTTTGTGAAAGTGCTGACAGTGGGTGAATCCTCTTCCATTTCAGCTGTCAGTTATGCTGGTTCTACCTCTCTCCCCCCCCCCCCAGGATGCAATCAGACCAAGGGGCAACATAAGCCCACCCACTGGGCAGCTCTCTGGAAAAGGATGAGACTCAAATTTGACTTCCCCTTCCCCCAATGGATGATTATTGTTCTGCACAATTAATCTCTAATGACCCAAGAAGTCTTTGTAGCCAAGAATGTACTGGGGCGCTATCCTGTGGGCAAAACTGCTCCGAGAATGTGCCAGAGTACACTTTTTTCTGCTTGGCTTGCCTAAATCTGATTGCATTGTGCTTATCTTTGGATTATCTTTGGAAGCATCTCTTCCCCATTAACAACCATGTCCCATCTCCTCCTGTTGAGCAATCCCTGAGATTACACAGGGATTGCACAGCCTCGAGAAGAGACAGCAGGAGACCATAAAAACTCAAAAGGACTAAGAGGGGAAGGGCCAGTTTGGAGCAAGGGTGTGTGTGTCAGAGGTAGTAGACAAGGGAGGAAATACAGGTCCAGTCATTTCACTTGCAGAACAGGTCTGAAACTTCCAAAGGCAAGAAGGTGGAAATACTGGTGAGGGTGGAGGGGGGACATCTTCTAGAAGCTGACAATGTCATTTAAGTTTGGCATAGAATTGATGTAGCTGGTGAATGGCACTCTACACTCTTTTGCTCTTAAGTAAATCTCTTCAGCCACTTTCAGGACAGGTGCAATATACTTGATACTTGGTGTTTTGGAAAAGTTCTATCTGGGGCAGATCTCTTTTCTTTTCAGAGCGGTATTTTGTTTGTTCTGTTCTGTTCTGTTATTTCAGACGAAACATTGATAACAGCAAGGTCTTAAACCTCTTCCTGCCTGTTGCTGCTCATTACTATCTGTTCTCTTTTGGCTTTTTGTTGACCCCCCACAGGAACAGTATTTATTCCATCTAATATTCCTGCGTTGTTTTTATAGATGGGTTTTAATTGAGTTTGTTACATAAACAGGAGAGGGCTTAGATAAGAAAGAACTGCTCACCCTTCACCAGAACCGGAACCAGCACTAACAAAAAGTTCTATCCAAGTTACAGCACAGAGAACATCTTCAGGTCTTTGGTGTAGGAAGGCAGTCTGGGTCTGCTAAGTATCGTGGTGGCAAAGCCCTTGGGCCACAAATGCAGCCTCGATGACTCACCCAACTTCTGCATCATGAAAGAAATACAAACATTTGAAAACTTCCCACCAATTAAGGATCAAACTAACATGTTGAGAAGTTTGTTTCAGTTAATGCAAATTTGTTTCTGAAGCCCATGAATCTTAAAATGAAAGTTCAGAATTGGAAGTGATGGGGTTTTTAGCCACTGATTATATTTACAGACATAAATGTGACCTAATTAATATATTCAAGGATGAATTATTTACTGGGGTAGTGAGATAAATTAGCTTGGAATAGCAAATTCTTGTCTACATTTATTATATGCAATTGCAGCCTTATGGTATGCATGGTACTTAGAAGTGAATCCTACTGAGTTCTGTGGGACTGCTCCCAGGTAAGTGTGCATAGGACTGCACATACATTTATGTGGTGATTAAATTGGAATAGTAGAAGTTGTAATTGAATATCCAAATTTATTGCTACTACTCCTTAGTTACATTATAGGGATATTTATTTCTGAGCTTTTTCCTCTAAAAATTGAGTTCTGTCTGTTTCTGCATGATGATGCTTATGCCTGCGCACTGTTCCTAATTCCAGATAATAAAATCCTCCTGTTTATTATGCTGATCATTTCAAGTTTCAACTTTTTATTTCTTCATTTCTTTCCAACCGGCAAAACCCAAGAGTGAGTTGTCTAACTTTACAGCAGCTTACAGTTCCATGAAAGCATTTACATAGCATGTTTAAATAAAATGTTCATGCATTTTGTATTTTTTTATAATAAAGTGAGTATAGATTTGATGAGCAAATGTTTTACATTCTGTGGTTCAAAACTTCTGATCTGCATCCCATGTATTAAAAGTATTGCTAAGATGTCCTATAGAAATATTTTGGAAACTGCTGCTGGAGAGATTTGGAGTTGACAAATGTTGTTCATCATTACTAAAGGCAAGATACTGATGGACCCTCCATATTCTGTATGTTTTGGAATGGAGTATACCTCTTCTGTCTCTCCCTACCTCCCCCCTTCCCACATGCATCACTCATTCCTTTCTCAGGAACTGGCAGAGGAAGGAGTACTGTCTCCAGTTACAAGTGCATATTTCTTGATAAGGGCCATGTTTTACCATAAGTTGTTGCTACAGAATTGGCTGGCTACTGAATGGGATGGCACACAGGCTACAGTGCTGCATTAGGGCAGGGTCTTCACTGCGGAACATTTATTTCTGTAATAGACAAAACCAGAAAAGTGGACAGCAAATACTGATTTTCTTAGCAAGGGTCACACTACTGCTTCTTAAAGGCCAGCGTGAACCACATCCCCTAGGAGGCACCTCGGAAGTCAGTCCTCACCTACCCCCCTGCTTTTAACCATGACAGAAAAGGAGAAAAAGAATAGGTGTTGGGCCACAAACTTCCAAGTAGTTTTTCTAAAGTCTTCAGGCTGCACAAGCTGCAAAGCTGTCCATTACAGCTTGACAAGCAGGGTGTTTTGCTGTCTCCATCTCTGACCCTTTTGTAACTATAGCATCCAACTTTGCATGAATAAGAGCAATTTCAGCCACAAAATGCATTGCAACTGGTTAGTGAGCTTTTGAGGGTTCCATCACCTAATCCACTGGATTGCTGTTGACACAGCTTTTAGAAAGAACATAAAGTTGTCTTATGTCAAGTCAGACCTTTGCTCAGTATTGTCCACTCTGATTGGCAAATGGAACTTACGAGTTTTAGAATGGGAATATTCCTAGCCCTGCATGGAGATGTCCTTGGGGACTGAACCTGGGCTCTTCTGTGTTTATTTATTTATTAAATTTGTTAGACGCCTATCTGGCAGGGGTTATCCTGCCACTCTGGGCGTACAATAAAATACAAATACATTCCATAAAAAACATAAGCAGAAAAATTAAAACCACCCCTAGAACTGCAGTCTAACAACCTAACATGTAAAGCTGATGCCCTATTGCTGAGCTATGGTCCTTCCCAATTGCATTCATGATGGCATAGTAGGATTTCTTCACTTCACTGCCTTTGCAGTGTATGATTTGGTTGAGGATGCTTAGGGAGTGATCATGTCTAAGGCCCAAGTCATCTTTCTGTGCCAGGTTTCAACAGGACCATTAGCTAAGGATACTGCCCCGCCCTCCAAACTTCAGAAAGTCTTCTGGATCGTCATTCGATCTGTGAAAGCACTTGAATTAGGTCTACCATCCTGTGGAGATTTCAAGTACCCTGAACGGCCAATATAATTAGATGACTCTCTCTTGCGTTCATAACAATGGAACCAGTGGTAATTCCCCTCCACGCAGGCACTTTGCCCTCAGCCACCAAGGGAAGTCCTCCGCCCTGGCTGGGAGACCGCAGGAAGGGGCAGGGTGGGCTGCACGGCTCTGGCCCTCCCGACGTTGCTGGGCTACAGCTGCCACCATCCCGCATCGCTGACATATAGCTGACCACGACGGCTGGGGCACACACCGGCCGCAGCCCCTCCCCCGCACCGCTCGAGTGGTGATTGGTGCTGTACGTGAATGGCGCAACTGCCGATCTGAGAGGCGTTTGCACGCGCCTCCTTGTCCCTCCGGGCCTGCCGCACGGGGCAGGTCGGCGCCTCGTGATGAGCGGGGGCCCCCGCTTTCTCCGGAGCTTTTCCCGAGAGAACTCGGCGGCCCCGCCCAGCCCCGAGCGGGTGCTCCCGCCGCGAGGAGGACTCAGCACGAAGCGGAAGCACGCAGATAAGACCACTCTTCTTCTCCCCTCTCTCGCCCTCACTTCCAGGGGGCGGGGCTGAGCAGCTGCACATGCCCCCTGGCTGCGAGAGCTGCGTTCGTGGGCCGGAAGGGATGCTTTTTGGGACGGACCTTCCGGCGCGCAGCCAGGATGGCGGCGGAGAGCTCCTGTGAGCTACCGGTGGCGCCGGCGGGCGGGGTCGGCCCGGTTGGGGCTCCCTCCGCCTCCTGCCGCCGCTGCAGCAACTCAAGTTCCTCCTCCTCGTCCTCCTTCTCCTCGCCGTCGTCCTCGTCGTCCTGCGGGGGCTCCCTCGTTCCCCCGGCCCCTCCCTCCGCGGGCGGTGGCGGCGTCCCCGGGAAATGGGTCCGGCTGAACGTGGGCGGCACCTGCTTCCTCACCACCCGGCAGACGCTCTGCAGGGACCCCAAAAGCTTTCTCTTTCGCCTCTGCCAGGCCGACCCGGACCTCGACTCCGACAAGGTGAGTGGGGCGGAGACGCCGCCCGGCCCTGCCCTCTCCCGTCCCGGTTCCGCCCCGAACGCCGAGCCCCTCGGGCGGCAGCTAAAGAGCGGCCTTCCTCTGGGCTTCCTGGAGCCGGTGGGGTGGAGGAAAGGGGAGACGGCCCCAGGCTGACCCCCACCTCGAACATCTGCAGGTTGCCGCGCCAAGTCTCTGACGCCAAGGGCTGGTTTTTATCGGTGTGTGTCTTTGTTCCGCACCAAAATAGATGGCTACTTGAAAACAAAAGCTGCAGCTTTTTAAAGCACGGATACTTTGTATTTACTAAACGTATTGGGACTTTCTTTCGAGTAAGTGTGTGGAGGATTGCGTCGAAAGTTCATGGGGGGGATCTACACTCGCTTGTGCAGGGGGCATCGAGGAGTTTGAAAGGAGACATTGGGGCCAGCCCTAGGCATCTGGCTGCCTGAAGTGGGGGCACCTGAGGCAACCCTTCTCCCCCCATTTGTTATAAAAGCCTGCTCTGTTCTGTCTGGGTTGTTATGCCAGTTGAGGCTGATGGGAGTTGGAGCCCAGCAACATCTGGAGGGCATCAGGTTGGCAAAAGCTGCTCTAGACTCTTGGCATATTTGGGCTCTGGTCATCCCCAGGCTCTGACTACTCCCCTCTTCAATATCTGTGGAGCTATTAAAATGGTTCCTCACAGCAGACAGGTACCTTTTTTCTGGGGGAAAGCTATTTTTTCCCTTCTGGCTGGATTGGTAGATGAAAACTGCTCCCAATAGACTAGCTCCAGGTAGCTAACTTTGTGCTCTCGAGATGTTGCCAGACTCTTAACTCCCATCCGCCTCAGCTAGCATAGCCAATAATCAGGGGAGATGGGAGTTGTAGTCCAACATCTGACACCGCATTGGCTATCCTTGGATTAGCTACTTGAGATGACTGCTAGAGTCTTGTAGCATGTTTCCTGCTTCCCCAGCACATCTGAGCAATAGATTTTCTCAGGGAATGCCTGTTGAGCTCTATTTTCTGGTAAAATTGAAAAGCATTCCTTAAAGCCACTCAGCCTTTGGAAGTAATGATTAAGAAGACATTGATCCCTTCTCTTTTAAAGATGTGGTACCTTGTAGCTAAGAGGGAGCTCAGGTACCAGAAGCCAAAAGCCAGCTACCAGAAGCCAGAAGGTATTATTTCCAAGAAATATAGCCGGGGTTGTGGCTGCTGCCACTCATCATTTCTTTTTCTCTCAATGCATGAGGGAGTAGGTGTATCTCCCTGCCATGCTTTCCTGCCTGGAGGGTGCTGTGCCTTGCTCCTAAGGTGCCTAATTCCAGGATTGCTCAAAGCAAACAAGTTGTTGTCTGTGCTTGCACAGGGAAAAAAAATAGCTGTAAACTATTGGGAAGGATGTGCACACACCTGTATCTGTTAACGAGTCCACAATTAGAAAAAGGCCTGGTAGTTTGGCAGATACATCAGAAAGTATATTGTTGAAATAGAAGTTAAAACTACAATGACTCTTTCAACCATTCTAAAAAGGCAAACTTCCTGTGATATGAAAAGTAATTTTGGTGCTGTGTGTAGAACTATTTCTATTTCCAGGTATCACATTAGCAGAAATATTTAGAGTCAAAGAGTTTGTTAATTACTTGTGGATAAGAGGTGGTTCACACACCATTACCTAACATGACTTCTCGCTTGTGCTGTCCACTTATTGTCACCCAGAGTTAAAAATCTACTGCATTCAGTAAATGTTATTGCTGGCTTTGTATTTGAAAACTGCTTTATGAAGCTTTGAAACTTTGTATGAGCGGGATTATACTCTGAGTTTAACAATACTGTTTAGATTTTCTAGTGGAGTAGCTATGTCAGTCCCTTGCAGCAAAAACTGTTGGAATGTATGAGGTTCGACTCTTGCTGGTTGAGGCTATACCTATCCCTTTGATCCTGCCGTCCCTTCCCTTGCTTCTAGACTGATAAGCAACAGGATGTTTGATCCCAGTTCCTTCCCGCCTTTCTCTGTGTTCTCTTTCTCTCGAGAGGGGAGCAGACATCTTCTCTTTGTCTCTCCTCTCAACCAGGATGAGGGCGAGTACTGGAACCAGTGCTCGTTGCTCCAGCATAGCTAGTTAGCTAGATATAGAACTCTTTCCTATCAAGCATGTGCTTCCAGAATAAAGTAGTTGTTTCTTATTTTAAAGCTTAAAGTCTCTGTCTGACTAATTTGCAGGGAAGGTAGAATCTTAGCAAAGATTCACACACACACACACGCACGCACACACTAAGCTCGCTCAATACTCTCAGTTCTGCAGCGCTACGCAACTCTGCTACGCATCTCAATAGAGAATTCCGACAAAGACAATAAAGGGTCATGTGGCAACTTAAAATTAAAAAAATTAATTATGGCATAAACTTTCATGTACTTGAGTCCACTTCATCAGATGTGATAAGTGTTATTCTGGACTGAAGGTCCACATGGGTGTAATGAAGTAGTGAGTTCAGATGGAAATGACATGGAAAGCATACAATCTCTGACCACTATGTTAACTGCTTAAATATATGCAAAATAAGCCTAATGACCATTCACAACAGCAGCAATTGATAATACAAACTTCCTGGTATTGCCAAGTTAGCACTAGCAGGAAAACTATTATCTTGATTCAAGCCAGTGGCAACAGAATTGTAAAGGTTATTGTAAAGGTACAGAATTGTGAAGGTTATTCAGCCACCCAGCAGACATGTAAGCAGAGAGACAAAACTCTCCAACAAAGCCATATCTCCCCATATGTTCTCATATCTCCTCAGGCAATACTGTTAGAAGTTCTAATAATTTCAGTCACAACATTCTAGGGTGAGATATGCTACTATCTTCCAGCAATGCCAGCTAACAGTTTCTTTCCAAATGATAAATTAGACACAGATCTGATTTTGGAAAGGGCAACATTCAGAAATCAGTTGGAAAACATTTCAGTCTGTTTGGACTCTGTGGCTGACCTGAAAGTGGCCCCCTCTGAGTAAACATCAAAGGGAGATTTCAGTGTGAAACTTGAATTTAAGCTTTAATGTAATGTGTGACAATTTTTTTCATTTCCATATGACCTCACTATTTACACATGCATTTCCCTACACTCATGTGGAAGTAATGTAATACATCTAGTGAGGTAGATGCTACTCCTTGAAAACATACTCTCTCTAAGGTGTTGCAAGCCACTTAGTTAATTGTCAAGTGTGTAGTGGCAGTGGTGAAACTGCTCCTTTTGGTTGGCCCGTAGCTAATGCCTGCTCCTTCCAGCTCAGTTGAGCTGCCCCTCCCTGCCCTTTTCTTCCTCGTGTATTGCTTCAGAGGACAAGTCTGAACCTGCCTGATCATGTTGTGTGCTGGTGCTGGTTCTTTCTTATCTTTTGTAACATTTATTGGAATAAATAAAACAGAACTACTGTTGCTACTTTCATAAATGGTAGTCATACCCTAAAATAAATCAGCTTGCTTATTATTATTTATTTATTACATTTATACCCCGCCTTTCTTTTCATGAAACCCAAGGCGGCTTTCATATGGTTCCCAGGCGGTCTCCCATCCAGGCATTGACCCTGCTTAGCTTCAACAGGGCGCTGGCCTTATGTGCCTTCAGATCATAGTCTGGAACATAGTTGAAATAGAGATTAATTCAGGATATTCCAAAGCAATCATTTATCTCCCCAGTGTCTTGCCATATTTCCTCATGAGTCAATTGTGGGGGAGTCTCACTGTTGAGTTGCTGCTGTTGATATAAGTACTGCCAAGCGGAAAACAATTTGTCTGGCTTGATTTGTTCTTTAAATAATTGACACTGATATGTTATAAAACTACATTCCACAATTTTTGGTACCAAAGTTATAGAGCGATCTCTCCCGAGTCTTTCCATTGCTTGGCTATATCTAGCCACAAGCATGACAGTCTTTGAGGAAGCTGAGTAGTACAAGCTTAGATAGAGCCTGTTCGAGCTTGTTTTCTGATAAGAAGTGATGGCTTGCTACTGGGTCTTCTCCCTCCTCCTGGGTAGAAATAAAACTGGTGAAATAAAACTGATAGATCTCATTTAGAGGAATGTTATTCGGTTTTTCTTACCACCATTAATATTTGTCCTTTTAGCCAGATTATTAATTTTCAAAATCCTTTGGGAGAGTTGATTAGAAACTGGCCGAGCAGTCTCACTGTTTCAAAGAAGATCTTTGAACTGAAGGAACTCTGTTAGTATGAAGCTTTGATTACTCACCAATGATCTGCGTTTTCCGGAAAAAATTGAATTTAGAAATGCTCCTATGCAGATCAGGCTACGCACAGAAAAATAAAGCATTGGAAAATTTTCCACTTTGGAAAATATTCCATCCCACATTGCTGTTGCTCACTGAAGAGATGGTGGTAGCTGGTTCTGACATTGTATGGATGAAGGCAGAAATAAAGCTGCCCACTTTTGAACTGTCAGGGTTAGGAGAGGGCTCTCTCCAAGAGACATTGCACCAATTCCTCTGGGAACCTGTGGCAGTACAATTTATTTATTTATTGTATTTCTATACCGCCCCATAGCCGAAGCGCTCTCGGCGGTTTACAGTACCTAAAAACACACATACAAATTTAAAACACATATTTTAAAAACAATTTAAAACAATTTAAACATTTAAAACAATTTAAAAACACATGCTAAAATGACTGAATAACATATTTTTAATTAGGATGAAACAGGTGCCTACTTGATAGACCGAGATCCAACCTACTTTGGACCAGTGTTGAACTATCTCCGACATGGGAAGCTGGTTATCAATAAAGACCTCGCAGAGGAAGGTATGTTTGCTGTTTCAGAAAACTGTTCTAATGTTTACTTGCAGCTCTGGGCTCAATATAATAATTGCTGTGAGAAATTGGTTTGGGTAGACATTTTGAATTGGTTTTTCATATCTTCCATTGCTTCAGAAGTAGAGGCAGTCTGTTGGAGCTAGGCTAGTTGTTGGCATAGTTCTGTAACTTGCGATAGCCTTCAGATCTTGAGCCTTGAGAATGATTCTTTAGAAACCAGGTCCTGGCTGTGAATGGCTGATGTGAAGTCACTGTCTTTGGTAGTCTTGCACAGTGGTCATAGTTGGCTGGTACATCTCATCCTAAGCACTCTATCCCCATTGGCACAAGGAGCCCTCTGCCCTCCCCTTCTTTTCCAACTTTGGGCCTGGAGCAAAGACCTTGTCTGGCCTCCTTGCCAACTGGACTAGTTCCAGGGCAGTTCTTCAGTGGGGAGAGCAAGAGACAAAGCACAAGTACTCTGGGCAGCACCTCATGGGGGTGGGTGGGTGGGTCATTGCTGGTGACACAGAGTTTCTCACAAATGGCTGGAGTTTTGAGAGTCCTCCTCTTGCGACCTTGTTTTCCCCTCTTGTCAGGTGTGCTTGAAGAAGCTGAATTCTACAACATCACATCCTTAATAAAACTGGTAAAGGACAAGATAAGAGAAAGAGACAGCAAGATCTCACAGGTAGGGCCTACTTCTTAAATTTGTGATTTGCTTTTGAGGTGAGCATTTTGCCTTGGCTTTATTTCAGAATGTGTGGCTGTGTTTGGTGCTCAAACTGGGGAAATTATGAAGTGGCTACTGGTGGAGGAGAGCGGCGTGCCTTCCCCTTCCAGTTTTAGAAGCGTTATTTCTTTCTGTGAGAGAAATGTTTCTGCATGTGATTGTCACTTTGGTCAAGGTGCGGGCCGCAGCAGGATGTTGCTGATGGCAGGCCAGGCCTCCGTGGCTGAGGGAAGGAGCCTTTTTTGTGTCTTGAGGCTCTGTGGGCCAGGGGAAGGCATGATGGCCAAAGCCAGCGGTGTTGGTGACCTGTCTCTGTTTTCCACCCAAGGTGCCAGTCAAGCACGTTTATAGGGTGCTGCAGTGCCAGGAAGAGGAGTTGACCCAAATGGTCTCCACCATGTCTGATGGCTGGAAATTTGAGCAGGTAAGAGAGTAGAGTGCACTGCTCCGGCTGAGGCACAGCTATCTTTGTGGGTGTTGTGGGCCCGGGCCCTGGAGTGGTTAGGGCACTCAGGAAATCCTATGATTAACTAGTACTTCTGTAGCAGTTTTCTTAATTGTTCAAGGTGTCTCATGTGTGAAATTTGGATGGTCCTTACGGTGACTCTATAAGGAAGACCAATTTAATTGAGGCTGCTGAGGCCCAAATACTGGATGGTCTTAGGGAAGCCACTGAGTTTGTGCCTGAGGTGACACTTGAGCCAGGGTCTTCCAGACCTTTGTGTTAGGCCAGCTCCTGGCTTCTTCTGGGCATTCCTGTGGAATATCATGCAGCAGGTGTCTAGTGCTTCATTTCACACAGCCCTTCCTAGGCAAAGATCCCTATGTTCCACTTCCTGTGTTGAGAGTTCTTGGGCAAATTGCAGCACAGTCATCTGGGATTGCTCAGGGTGCGATAAGAACACTGTTAGCTGTTTGGGTGCTGGTCCAGACAGAAAATTAGCAGTTCCCATAACGAGGCTTTAAGCTGCAGTGATTATGTCCATCAAAATGCTCTGTTGTTATGTGCCTCCAAGTCGACTACGACTTATGGCGACCCTATGAATCAGTGACCTCCAAGAGCATCTGTCATGAACCACCCTGTTCAGATCTTGTAAGTTCAGGTCTGTGGCTTCCTTTATGGAATTAATCCATCTCTTCTTTGGCCTTCCTCTTTTTCTACTTCCTTCTGTTTTTCCAAGCATTATTGTCTTTTCTAATGAATCATGTCTTCTCATTATGTGTCCAAAGTATGATAACCTCAGTTTCATCATTTTAGCTTCTAGTGATAGTTCTGGTTTCATTTGTTCTAACACCCAATTATTTGTCTTTTTTGCAGTCCATGGTATCTGCAAAGCTCTTCTCCAACACCACATTTCAAATGCGTTGATTTTTCTCTTACCAGCTTTTTTCACTGTCCAACTTTCACATCCATACATAGAGATCGGGAATACCATGGTCTGAATGATCCTGACTTTAGTGTTCAATGATACATCTTTACATTTGAGGACCTTTTCTAGTTCTCTCACAGCTGCTCTCCCCAGTCCTAGCCTTCTTCTGATTTCTTGACTATTGTCTCCATTTTGGTTAATGATTGTGCCAAGATATTGATAATCCTTGACAAGTTCAATGTCCTCATTGTCAACTTTAAAGTTGCATAAATCTTCTGTTGTCATTACTTTAGTCTTTTTGACGTTCAGCTGTAGTCCTGCTTTTGTGCTTTCCTCTTTAACTTTCATCAGCATTCGTTTCAAATCATTACTGGTTTCTGCTACTAGTATGGTATCGTCTGCATATCTTAAATTATTGATATTTCTCCCTCCAATTTTCACATCACCTTCTTCTTGGTCCAATCCTGCTTTCCGTATGATATGTTCTGCGTATAGATTAAATAAATAGGGTGATAAAATACACCCCTGTCTCACACCCTTTCCGACGGGGAACAAATTGGTTTCTCAATATTCTGTCCTTACAGTAGCCTCTTGTGCAGAGTATAGGTTGCGCATCAGGACAGTCAGATGCTGTGGCACCCCCATTTCTTTTAAAGCATTCCATAGTTTTTCCTGATCTACACAGTCAAAGGCTTTGCTGTAATCTATAAAGCACAGGGTGATTTTCTTATGAAATTCCGTAGTCCGTTCCATTATCCAACATATGTTTGCGATATGATCTCTGGTACCTCTTCCCTTTCTAAATCCAGCTTGGACGTCTGGCATTTCTCGCTCCATATATGGCAAGAGCCTTTGTTGTAGAATCTTGAGCATTACTTTACTTGCATGGGATATTAAGGCAATAGTTTGATAATTACTGCATTCCCTAGGATCCCCTTTCTTTGGAATTGGGATGTATATGGAACGCTTCCAGTCTGTGGGCCATTGTTTAGTTTTCCATATTTCTTGACAGATTTTAGTCAAAATTTGGACTGATTCAGTCTCAGTAGCTTGTACCAACTCTATTGGTATGCCATCTGTTCCTGGTGATTTGTTTCTTCCAAGTATTTTAAGAGCAGCTTTCACCTCACATTCTAAAATTTCTGGTTCTTCATCATATGATTCCTCTGTGAATGAATCTGTCATCCTTGCATCTTTTTTATAGAGGTCTTCAGTGTATTCCTTCCATCTTCCTTTTATTTCATCTCGGTCAGTCAGTGTGTTCCCCTGTTGATTATTCAACATCCCTACTCGTGGTTTAAATTTCCCTTTCGTTTCTCTAATCTTTTGAAATAGGGCTCTTGTTCTTCCCTTTTTGTTGTCCTCTTCTATTTCTATACAGTAACTATTGTAATAGTTCTCTTTGTCCCTACATACTAGTTGCTGTATTGTTGCATTTAGGGTTCTGACAGTGTTTCTATCTCCTTTTGCTTTTCTTCTTCTTTAACCATTTGAAGAGTTTCTTCAGTCATCCATTGGGGTCTTTCTCTCTTTTTAACTAGAGGTATTGTCTTTTTGCATTCTTCTCTGATCACGTCTCTTGCTTCACTCCATAGTTCTTCTGGTTCTCTGTCAGCTAAATTTAAAGCCTCAAACTGGTTCCTTATTTGATCTTTATATGCTTCTGGGATTTTATTTAAATTGTATTTTGGCGTTATGATTGCTTTATTGGTCTTCTTTAGCTTTACTCTGATTTTCGATACGACCAGTTCATTATCTGTACCACAGTCTGCTCCTGGTCTTGTTTTTGCAGAAAGTATGGAACTTCTCCATCTTCTGCTACCAATTATATAATCAATTTGATTCCTATATTGACCATTTGGTGATGTCCACGTGTATAGTCGTCTTTTCGGTTGTTCAAAAAATGTGTTCGCAAGAAACAAATTAGTGGCTTCACAGAATTCAATAAGTCTTTCTCCTGCTTCGTTTCTGTCTCCTAGGCCCCATTTCCCCACAATTCCTTTCTTCTCTGTTCCCTACTTTTGCATTCCAATCCCCCATGATTATCAGCACATCTTGTTTTGGTGTGTGATCAATTTCTTCCTGTACTTCTGCATAAAATCTCTCCAATTCCTCTTCTTCTGCATTTGCCATTGGAGCATAGACATGGATGATGGTTATGTTGATAGGTTTCCCATTTAATCTCATTGATATCACTCGCTCAGACCTTGCGTTGTAGCTCCTAATTGCTCTTGCTACATCGCTTCTCACTATTAAAGCAACCCCATTTCTTCTTAATTTCTCATTTCCTGCATAAAATATTTTGTAGTTGCCTGATTGGAAATGTCCCATTCCCGTCCATTTTAGTTCGCTCACACCAAGTATTGTGATGTTGATGCGTTCCATTTCTTGCTTGACAATTTCTAACTTTCCCTGGTTCATGCTTCTCACATTCCATGTTCCTATTGTGTGTGTCGTACAACTCCGGACTCTCCTTTCGCATCTGTGCGCATCAGTCTCTGGGCTTCCTTTCGGCTTTGACCCAGCTGCGTCATTAGTCACAGTGCTACTCGTACTTGTCCTTTGTTCTTCCCCAGTAGCTCGGTGAGTGCCTTCTGACCTGGGGGTCTCATCTTCCAGCACTATCTCGTGTTGCATTTTGGATATTCTGTTCATAGGGTTTTCGTGGTAAGAGATATTCAGAGGTGGTTTTCCATTGCCTTCCTCTGAGTTTGGATGCATCTTAGTCTGGTGTTTCAGCTTTGACCATTCCGCCTTGGGTGCCCCTGCTAGGAGTCTAGCCTCTTGGTCTAGACTCCTGACGGCATTGCTCTCAGCTTCTTCAACACACTCTAACAGCAGGCAAATCCTGCCATAAGTATAGGCAAACACCGTAGTTGGCTGTGGGGGCAGAATCTCATGTGATGGAGATGTGGCAGGTATTTATCAGAAAAAGGAACTGAGCACAATCTCTGGGTCTGAATCTAAGCAAATATCAGAACTGTCCTTGCAACAGGAGCAAAGGAGAGTGTGTGGATTTCCCACAACCTTTCCCACAGGCCGTCTATTGTGCATCCAGTATTTATGGCAGCAGACACCCTGCCTTCCTCCTGTGCAGCGTTACTAGCAGATTTGCAGAGTTCTAGGAGTTTTGCACCCGCACGTTTATGCCATCAGGGCGTAATGGCACTTTTCACACCGGAGCTCTTATGTGGAATGCTGAAGCCTCCTATGTGCACAGAAGTTCAGCGCCACCTTCTGGCCTGAGTTTGAATTGGAGGTAGTAGCAATGGAAGCTCTTATCTTTCCCTATGTTACAGATGCACCTTGTGGGAACAGGAAGAACTCTACTTTGACCAGGATGTTGGCCATTAGAGCTTTGGCTCTACAGAGGCTTTGAGGCCCCTCATAGCCCAAGGAGAACAGTCACCATCTCCTGTCTCCTAAAGATATGAAGGTCCAGAAAAAAACTGGGAAAATTCAGAAAAAATTGAGGTTTTCTGTTTTTTCCCAAAGCCTTTTTTGTTTTTCCCCTCTGAAAAATCACAAAACTTTTTAAAAAATGAAGAAAACGAAGAAAAAATGGATTATGGAATGTTTTACTTTAGCAAGATGAATAAAATGTTTCATTGAATCTTAGTCCCCCCCTTCTTCTCAGTTCTTTTTATGGGGATGGATGCTTTATGTCTGCTTGACACTGTGGAGGACTAGCGGAGACATAAATAATTTTCTTTGTTATTAATGTTGATGATTTCTTCTGGTTTTTTTTAAATTGTTTTTTGCCTCTCATAAACTGGCAAAACGAAAGAGGTTCCTTACAATTCAGGATCTTGTAGATCCATTTGTTACAAAAAAAGTAAAATTAAAAAAAAATAAATTTGTAATAATTGTTTGAATAAAATGTACTTTTAATATAATAAATGTGGTGATTTTATGCCAAACCAACTTGTACATAATTACATTTGATGTTCCTGAAGTAACAAAGTGACTTTCAGTCTGTAAAAAGTGCTAATATTCCATTTTTCATTTTTTCTGAAAATTCAATTTATTTCTGAAAAAAACAGAAAAAAACCTGTTTTTTTCATGGCTTCAAAATTTCCAGAAATATTACATCTCTCCTCTCTCCTCCTTCCAGCTCGTTAGCATTGGATCTTCCTATAACTATGGGAATGAAGACCAGGCTGAATTTTTGTGTGTTGTTTCCAAGGAGCTGCACAACACCCCTTATGGCACAGCCAGTGAGCCCAGCGAGAAGGCCAAGGTGAGTCATCTTCAGCTGCTGCTAAGAAAGCAGCTTTCTTGCTTGTTGATCCTTTGCTGACCCTGCTATGGGTGTCTGCAGACAAACGTCGGCCCCCGCCCCCCCCCCCCCCGGTGCACAGCTTGATCAGTTGTGGAAGAGTCCATCATCCCCTGACATTTTCTCTACATAAGTAGTTCTGACGGAGTGCCTCTAAGCCCATCACAGGCTTTCTGGCTATTTTGGGCTTGGAAATTAGTTTTTGGAAGTAAATCCTGTTGTGCCCTAAGAAAGTGGCAGGTGTGTGTGTGTGTGTGTGTGTGTGTGTGTGTGTGTGTGTGTGAACGAAGCCATGCCTGGCCTGGTCTTGGTGACTCATTGAGTGGCTGTCGCATCACATCTGCTGTAGGTGGACAGTAAAACACCGTTGACATCATAAGCCCTTTTAGGCTTCTAGGTTACTATCCCTTTAATTGGTGGTGAACTGTATGAAGATCCCCCCTGAAGTAATCGCTAATCTATTAATTAACAAAATGGCAGGCATTTAACAATCAGCCAGAGTGGGCTGGAGATGGCATTGAATCAAGCCACGGGCAGAAGTTAGATACCAACGTGCTTTGCACATTTCTTCATGAAGCTGGTGGTGACATTTGTCAGTGTCTCAAGATCTGCTGTTGTCTAAGAAGCTGGTGAACAGTGTGTCAGGCAGCCCGAAAGCAAACATGCAGTTTCTGTGTAACCTCATACCTCACTCTCTGCCTTCTGCTGTCCCTTCTGAAAGAGCAAAGGGTGTATGCCTGAGGTTTCAACAATGCTCAGAAAGATCTTAGTTTCAAGATGCATGTTGATTTAATGAAAACCTCCATAGCATTCTGGCAGACTTGCAGGGGGTGCTGTTAGAAGCCACGGTGTGGTTGTGTGCATGTGGCACTCTTGAATTGTGTGGCATTTTCATTCTGGAGAGAAGTGACAAGGCTGGGGTTTGTGCTCGTTGAGGAGGATGCTGTGTTGGAGTTTGGTGAATTAGTACAGATGCAGGGCAAACGCCAGTGGACAGGAGGAAGGCCAGGCTGTTGTGTTTGTACTCATGCCCAGACATAGTTCGGCCAGACCTCTGGCAAAGTGGAATGCAAAGGTCCTTGCAGGCATGGATGGTTTTTGAAACACACCCTGCAGAACAGCCACTAGCAAACCAAGACACAGTTTAACACATGGGAGGAAGGAGGCAGTTGGTAAGTGGGCCAGCAGGGGTGAGTGGACGGGAGACATATCTCTGTGGAGTTTGGGGTGTGTATAATTATATATATATAAACAATTACGTGTGTATATATGTAATTGTGATTAACAAAACAGAGGTTTTTATTGTATTAACAAAACGTTTCAGCTTCCGCCTTCATCAGCTGCTAACATACAAATGCTGTTACCAAGGTGGCAGTTATAGAGCTTTGAGGATGGAATGCTCAGAGGGGCTTCATTTGCAGAAGCTAAGTAGTGGTGGTACTGTCCTCCAGGTTCAGGTCATGAGATGCCAATGTGTCCAGAGAGTAAATCCAAAAGTTCTCCCATATATAAATTATGGGATATAAATTGAAGACATTTTAAAGAGAGATTACACTTATGCATGTTCTTAAGTTTTCTAAATATTACTGCATTGAGCAGGGGGTTGCACTCAAGGGCCTTATAGGCCCAACTGTACTATTCTATGATTCTATGGCCCCAAAGTCTCATTCCTGATCACTCACCATCTCTTGTCACCACTATTTGCCTCAGTTCCTTAGGGTCTCTTCCTATGAAAGTTAGTTCACACACTGGGATCTGCCCTATATATTCCACTGGGGAGATGCAAAGAATTCATTCAGCTTCTCTGCAATCTCCTTATCCTCCTCTAGCATATCTTTGATTCCCTTATAATCCAAGAGTCTACCCGCCTCCCTAGCTGGTCTCCTGCTACTAATGTATTTAAATGTATTGTTGTTGTTGGTCTTTATGCTTTTAGCAATGTGCTCCTCAATTTCTTTTTTTAGTATTCTTTATTGCCTGCTTGCCAAAGTCTGTGTTACTTAGAAGAGGCTTTTTCTCTCACACCAAAATGCAATGTGAAGCACATGGGTGCATCACCTAAAGCAGGGACAGAGATCCTGCAACCTTCCAGATGTTGATGGACTACCAACTCTTGGCATCCCTAAGCATTGGCCATACTGGCTGAAGCTGATAGGGCTGGAGTCCAGCATCATACAGAAAGCCACAGGCTCCCACCCACCACCAACCTGGTCTAAAATTGGCAAACAAAATATGTTTTTCCCCTCCTGTCTGTCTCCAGAGGGGCTATGCAAATCTAACCTAGCTAATCAATTAAAACTCTTAAGATTAATCAGATGAGATTTCTATAATTTGCTAACAACCTTAGGAGTTGGAAAAGAAGAAAAGCCCTACTGTAGTCAGTTGTCATATCCCGTACAATAAAGCATCATTCACACAACACTTGGACAGGGGTAAATATTTCCATAGCCAAGAGACATTAAATTATTGCCATGCCTCTCTAATTTTTGGGCACATGCTTCCACTGGCTATTGTTTCTGCTATCCACTATTCGTGCTTCTGTTGGCTGCCATCCTGCCTAACGTGGAGGGGTTTCCCAGAGGCTTCCGTGGCACCTGGTGACTTTCTGCACAAGGCACCTACAGATAAAGCAGGATCACCTGACGTGGCGCTGCAAACCTAAGGGGAAGGAAGCTCAGACACGTGGAAGGTGGAGCCAGTCATGTATCACCCTGCCAGATTAATCACAACAGTATAAAAGGTTCTTCACAACCAGAAGCCTGTGCCTACATTTGTACATCATGGTAAAGCATAAGCTGTGGCTTACCGTCCGTGAGATGGTTTTACTCACTTTGCTCCTCCCTGCTTGCGCTAGGGAGAAGCAAATACAACCCCTGGCTTAGCTTTTTGTTCATACTGAGGACTGTGGTTTGTTTTACTCCAAACACATCATTTGGCAGGTACAAAGGGTGTGCCTAGGGCACCATGATACTCAGGGATCCCACACTGGGGACCCTAGCTGTATGCACAACCTCTCTCACCTCCCTCTCCCACATCTGTTTTGCTTCTTGTCCTAAAAATCCTAAAGAAAAAAGAGTAAATTGGTGGTGCTATTTCTCTGACCCACTTGAGATCTAGGCATGACCCATCACACAGAGCTTGGAAGTTACTGGCTGGGGCTGATGGGAGTTGTAGTTCAAAAAAGTAACTTTTCCAAGCTCTGTCCATCAGTTGAAGAACAATGAATTAAGCCTCAGTATGCCTCAGATGATTTGGCAAATCTGGCTGTTATAGGCAGAGAGTTCTGAATTGTATTTCTGGGATGGAACATTTGAGTTAGCACTGCACATGTGCCTATTAGAGAGAGCTAAGAGTACAGTTCATTATTAACTCAACTCTTGTGTGCTTTCTGTAGAGATGCAAAGCCTTGGCCACTTGCTCAGCATTTGAGTGCACCACGATTTTCCACAATCATAACACACCACTGACAGAAAGAGTTTGGGGGTTAGATTTATGCCCTGCGTTTTGCCAAGTAGTGGGAGAAGGTGGCTGATGGTGAAATTGTGGCACCAGGAGGACCAGCAGCAAAGGCAACAAGAGCATGAGAATGGGATGTGATGCTGTGTTTTCCTAGAACAGGTGTGGGCAACCTGTAGTCCTCCAGACGTTGTTGAACTGTGGAGCATGCTGTGGACAAAATGTCTGCAAGTGTTGCTATGATAGATCATTGGAGGAAGAGGAGGCAGTTCTCCGAGAAAGCTCCTCTTGCAGAGCAGTGGCTGAAAGAAGGCACCAGAGGGAGGACGGTTTCGCCCTGGTCTCTTTGCCCTTCTCGGCTTAATGGCTTTCCAAGCCACGACACCTGTTGAGGGGCAAGAGTGAACCTGAGGCTTGAGAGTTCTTTGGAGCAGGAGGAAAGGCCCCCTGGAGCAGGGAGAAGGAGGAGCATGCACCTGAGGAAGAAGCGGTGCTGAAGAAATGCCTGTGTAGCTCCCCTGTGAGAGCCTTGTCTTCTCATTCCTCATTGACTCAATTCTGCTAGTGGCATATCTGACCACTCTTAAGTTCATTAACTTTGCTTTCCTGGGCTGGAAATTACAATCAATTTCAGGTGGCTGAGATGAAACAGCTTGCTCATGTAGCAGTTTGTTTGTTGACTTGACAAATGTTTATTAAAAAATACAGCTCTTGCGTCTGATGAAGTGAACTAAAGTACATGAAAATTTATGCCATAATAAATTTGCTGGCCCTCTAGGCCAAGACACTCAATTACTAGAAAAATCTAAAGCCAGGATACTTTCACTAGCTAGAATCCAATAGCTGAAAACTTGGTAGACAGACCTCCTTTTGATTGTCTGAAAATGTTTTATACATTTTTGCCCATTATGTTACACAGTGCTGTAAATCAGCTCTGAAATTTGGCATATAAACAAACTAAGACACTCTGATGAGACGGCTGAATATGGGATGTATATATGTATTTCTCTTGAAAAGATGGACAAGGTGCACTTCAGCTAGAATATGAAAATTAGCACGTTCACAGCTCAAGACCTCCTGATTGCTAGTAGTTTGGAAACAGGACACTTATACATCTCCCCTTGAAATGGGCCCCAAAATATACAAGTCTGGAATTTGGCATGCACAGCACAGCACGCTCTGATTTCTATCAAAGTCTGTCTCTTAATAGAAGCTAGCCCCTCAGAGCCAGTGATGGAACAGGCTGCCTGTTGTGTCTTTTTAGCATTTCTTCCCTAGTCCTTTCTGTGAAATAATCAGGTTATTTACAAAGGACAAAACATACAACAATAAAATAAGCATTAAAAGAAGTGTCAAAACTGGAGCAAAGCAGGTGTTGTACGCTTGAATGAATTCTTTTTTTGCACCGGGGGGGGGGGGGGAGATTTCCAGTAGCTGCCAGGAATGTGTATCTCTACTTTCAGATTACAAACGTCATACTAGTAAATGCTATGAGAAAATGTTCATCAAAACAAGCTATTGGTCACAGAAACCGGCATTGAATCCCTTTCTGTTCTCTGCTAACTCTGTGTGTGCTGATAAGTTTGCCTCTGGGAGCTGGACCCCCATGGCCTGGCTTGCAAGCCCAGCTAGCTTTGTAGCAATGGGTGGGTCAGGTCTGTCTAGTGAGTCTCTGCGCCAAACTAGTATCTCTGTGGCAAGTTCCCTTACTAACTTCCTATGTTTTAGTAGCAACTGACTCTGGCTAGTTCACCATTAAATGCCAGAGAAGGCTTCTGGTATCAGATGAACAGAACCAATTTGTTTTCCTGCATTAAGGTTTTGCTTCCAAGAAAGTCCTGGGTGATGCAAGCCTTGCTGGAGAATTTTGGCGTGCATACTTCCTCACAATTTTTTGTTTGCTTTCAGATCCTGCAGGAGCGAGGTTCAAGGATGTAACTGTGCCCCAGTATTGAATGCTGAAGAGTTTTCCTTTGAATTACCACATGAAGAGTCTTGGCACCAATAAGAGGATGTTGCTTGTTCAGATAATTTCTGTTCTGGATTTTGAACCCTTAAGGTGGTGCAGCTGCTGGAGCAGGCTGCTTGCAGATGCCTGTTGTGTCCTGCAGGGAGGGAGATGGATTGTACTGGCTCTGGTGCCTGGTTGTGCTGTTCTTAATTCCATGGAAAGAAGATTCAACATCACTCTGTGCTTTCCTGCCAAAGAAATGTAGCACTCTTTTCAGTGCTGTCTAGATGATGCTTTGCTGATTGTCAAGAAATGATTTGGGGTTTAATCATTGTAGGCAGTTGAAAGTCAACATACTTGGTGCTATGTATAAATTACAGCCCATACGTGGGCAGCCATCCTCAAGCAGCTTTGGTTGACTGCTGTTCTGCATTCCTTGGGGCTCTAATGCAAGAGCTAAGAGGGGACGTGCATCTCTTCCCTCTCCTCCCCCTGCTTGGTTCAGTCCTCAAAGGGTATTCTCTTCTTGGGAAGAAGTCTTTCTGCCTATGCCTTCCCCTCTGGATAACTTGCTTCTGCAAATGTTAACCTCCAGTTTTAGCTACACTTTAGGACTGAAGACCCAGTTTTTTAAAAATGGCAAATATCTTGCCCTGCGTGCTCTCACATTCAAACACAAACAGAAAAACACACACCAAAGTTGCATTTTTTTGTTATTAGAAATGCCTGCAAGTATTGCTGCCCTTACCCCTCGTGGACATGAAGAGTGCTGAAGGGAGACCTGGGGGTTGAGTCTTAATGGCTGCTTGATCTTGATGGTTGGGAATGAGAGTTTCTGTGCTCAAAAGCATCAAGAGTGTGCGCAGTTGAAAGTAGGAATTCTTGTGATTCTTTAACAGATGTTTACAGTCATTTCTACATTCTCTTATCTATGCAGTTCTTTCTGATGTTTGGCAAGCACTGTCAAAAACACTTGTGGTTTCATTAAGAGAGGCTTGTGGTATATGTGAAGAAACACAACTGGAGCTTTTTAGTGCACTTTGTTTAAATGAAACCATTAGCATGTCTTTTGAAAATAGGTTGAAGTTGGTATATACTTCAAATCGCTCTGCTTCATAGAGCACAGAGAGGAGCTCAGGTTTGTCTGAGGTTCTTTAACACTCTACCTATATTATAACCTGTTTCATTAAGCAACTCACAGAAGTTATCTGTATATACCACTTTCTTTTCCATTCAGATGTGTGGAGTCCTCACAATCCTGAGCATATCTTGTCTGCCTGCATTATTGATCTTGTTTTTGACAAATCTTTTTTGCCCAATAGATCAGTAAGTGGGGAACTGCCTTTACCATCCCTTGTTTTGTAGTTTGCCAGTTAGACCGGTCTGCACAGAAAGTTGCAAGGCCCTCTTTAACATTGAGTAATATGTTTGTCTTTTTTAAGATGTTAGATTTGAAATGAATTTACTAAAATGTAATTCTTCTGAAGGGTGAATTCTTTCTACTTTTATACTTTTTTAGGCATCTGTGTTTGATTACCTTAAAGTTAATGCCAGTGTATTCCCTAAGAAATAGCATTTTGTTTATGTAGAGAGAAATCTCTCTCTCTCTCTCTCTCTCTCTGTGTGTGTGTTTTTTTACACACACGTACACACACACAATTTTTGCAAAGATTGCTGTTGAATTGGCTAAGCGGGCCCTTGTCTCCTTCAGGTCCTGCTTTTAATGTGAAGCATTCTGCCAAGGCAATTTGAATGTTTGACTTGACAGGCTTCCATCCCATAACACCCTTTACTAAAAAGTGATGCCGATACCTTTGAATATTTTGCTGTAAGTAGCAAAACATTAAATTCTCACAAATTGCAAGCTAGGGAGGAGGGAGCAGCAAAATGTGGTGAGTGAGGAGATGGAGTCTGGAAGCAGCCACTCAGTCCATCAAGCTGCAAGTTAATGTGTTTGCAGCCTTGGGGGTGGGAATACCCACCTCGTTGCCATTGTCCCCTTTCTATAGCATGTCTTTTTGGCGGAGGGGAATTTTCAAACTGGCCCCTTTTCGCCCCTGACTGGAAAGACACGAAGTGTCAGGAGACATGCTGGAAGGGGCTGCAGTCTGCACAAGTCAGAGCGAGGATTTTAGCTGCAGGCAAGATTTTATCTCTGCATTGATTTTGGTTTGGCTTCTTACTGAACTTAAAAAAAGTTTTAGCGTGTTAAATAGTGATGCAGTGTCACTCTTTGAATTTATATCATGAAATTTAAAATATAGTCTAGGATTTATCCTGGTAAATGTGGAATCTTTTTGTATTCTTCACAATTGAGAATTGTCATCTCTGGCATAAAGCTTAGCATGTTGAGAACTTCAGCTTCCATTATTGGTTTTAAAAAAAGCCAGTTTCTTGCCCTCAAGATGAGCAACGTAGGCAGCATTTGATGAAATGTTTCTGAAACCTAGAAGCAAAGTAAGTTGTTTCAGTTAGGGAAAGTATATAAATTTGCACTGCAAAATGTAGGTTTAATTGATATAAAATATGGGTTGTACAGAAAAATGAACAAATCTATAGCTCCACATGTAGAGGAAGGTAAGCAGAGGTTTAGCCAGATGCCTTGAACTTCTTTGCTTGCATTCCATAAGGATGTGTGCCTTTCAGCTAATTGCCACTTCCCAGCCCTGCCCTCGTTCCCTCACTTTATTGTGTTGGTGGTCTATGTGCTGATGCAAATTACATGTTTTTTCTTGGAGAACTGGATATATTTCAGGAACTTAAAAAAGTAAATGTTGATATTGCCCTGGAAACCTCAGTACTTTCTCTGGACTCTGAAATACAAAAATGGACACCTGCAACCTATTGCACTTTTCAGCTGTAATTTGGCCTGTGTTCTGTCTTCATTTTACTCAGTTTTTGCAATGAAGTGTGATTACGCCTTTTTTTTCTTTTAAAAAAGGCAAGTGTTTCTTTTGTAAAGAAGGGTCTTGAAGATCCTCAGTGCCTGGGCTGTACTGAACCACTTACCACCTGGAGAGAGCATGGGCTTTTAAGGCACAGGGGCTCTACCTGACAGCAAAGGAAAGGGATGCTTCAGGTGATTGCCTTGCAAATGTCCAAGGAGGATACATGGAGGTCCTCCCTATCTCTCTCTGTCTTCCTCCACCCCCACCCACCCCCACTGGAATGAGCTGTTCCATTCCCTCTGGAGGAGACGTGCCCTATCTCAGACTTGGAGGCACATATATAGTTATTGTCTGTGGAACTCCTGGACTGCTCTCCTGACACCCAGATGATGCCACTAATTCCTTGGAGTCTAGCATATTTTACTAAAAGGTGGGTAGAATGAATGGGGGAAATTGCTTTAGTTATGAGAGGGAGGGATCCAGCTGATTACTGCAGTCTCCTTGTAAAAGAAAGAGACCTCTGTTCTCACTTTTGGAGTTGTCATCTACAAATAGTGAGTGTTGTCTACCATGCATTCTCATACCCCAGGAGTGGCAGCTGCCTCTGTTCCCTTCCTTGCAGGTTTCTTTCTGTTAGCGTGCTGGTCTCTGAAGCGATTGAACTCATACATTGATAGGGCTAGAATCAAACTATGCTCAGGCATAGTGTTCCACAAGATGAGAACCGTGCCCAATTACTACTCGTGTGTAGGGGCCACACTCAACTCCCTTCAGGGGGGAGAGCTGATGTGGCATCAGGGCAATAGGTGAGAGCTCACTCTTGCTTGAAACCATGAGTGATTAGCATGTGAGTAACTCTTAAACTGGGCCTGTGTTATTTGAACTGGAGCAGAAACTGAGTTCAATGGCAATGGTATTGCCTGGAATAGATGGCTTTAAGTGTGGAGTGGTGAATCCCTGGTGAGTGACATCCCACCATCACCTTTGTCAGGGCTGGGGAACCTGGGAGGGGGACCCTGATCACAGATTCCATCATACTAGAGAGGGCTGATGGGAGTTGGATGGAGATCAACAGCATCTAGAGGGGAAGAGGTTCTCCATTTGTGGCTGAGCAAGCAGAGCTGTGCTCTGCCTCAAAGGTTTGGCTGTTGTAGCTTAACACATGCAGGAATCAGGAACCAGAACTCCCCTGAGAGGTGGTTATGTGGCTGCTGGACTAAGTGCGTATGGTTAGCAGGCCTCCTGCCTATGAGATCCACAATCACTGCACAGATTCTGGGCCAAGGGAATTGCCCTGCTCCCTGCTCTCAGGCCAGCTCATCTTGGATACTACCTGAGGAAGCCTAATTTGTGCACCTTCTCCCAGGAAGAAGCTTTTTATGATGCAGCAAGGTGGCTGTTACAGCCCCAGAGTTGTGGGCTGCTGGTGCTGGGTGGCTACAGATGTGAAGCGCTTCTGTGTCTGGTGAAGCCCTGTACAGATTATCTTTCCCTGAGGCCTTGGATGAAGTGAGTGCAGAGCAATGAACATCCCAGTTTCCTGTTTTGTTTCCTGTTCTGTGCTTCTCTACTTGTCTTTTCTCAGCGCAACAGAGAAAAGCAGATTGCTACCATGGCTCCAGGAAGATGGGCTAATCCTGCTGGTAGAGGGCAGATCCAGAATATTTTACGGGCCCTGCCTTCTGGGACAGGATCAGTCTGAACACACAAAGGAGACTTAACCTGGAATACTTTGGATCCCAATTTAGTCTTCATTCATTTGAATTCTGGTTTTAGAACTGTTGCTTAACTAAACATATTTTTCACAGCTGTATATGTGATGGTGAAGAGGGCTGGAGCCTGAAAATTTTCATCTGGGCTACTTCTCCTGCTGCAAACAGAAAATGGATTTGAAACAAGCCCTGAAGTGGTCCTTTTTTCAGTTCTACTCCGCTATCCCACTATCTTGAGCATCTCTGGATTCTGCTTTAGGGCAGGTTTAAGGTGGTGGTAAGACAGATTCCATCTCTGTGCATTTATGTAGGGAAACATGGGTGCCTTGGTTTATGTGACAACTTGCTCTAAGTATGAGAAAGGGCTACCTGGATTTACTTGTGGCACAGTAGAAATATGAAGGGCTAGCCTTTCCCCAGAGCTTCAATGCAAGTTAATGAAAAATTGCTTCCATTTCAGTGAGGCCTAGTGACAAGGAAAAAGCTA
This sequence comes from Rhineura floridana, assembly GCF_030035675.1. Classification (NCBI taxonomy): domain Eukaryota; kingdom Metazoa; phylum Chordata; class Lepidosauria; order Squamata; family Rhineuridae; genus Rhineura; species Rhineura floridana. Next base: position 59,009 of record NC_084496.1, on the reverse strand, counting down.
CAGTAGCAGATGTAGCCCAAAATGCATGTCTGAACATGCCAGGATTTAAAGACTAACTGGCATATTTGTATAAATGGGTGTTATCTATCTTTCCAAATAGATAATTCATCATTGCTTTTGGGCTAAGTTTATTAAAGGTGGAGTTTTCACTGTGCTTACCAAGGACTAGAATTTCCATCCACCTGAAGAACAGGCAAATCTGAACATCTAATGCATGGCTTGTTTGTTTTTTAAACTTTTCAAATACAAACCTGGAATCATTGGTACTAGTTGGGATGACTGATCCACGCTCACATACACTAAGCCTTAGAATGTAAGGCTGTTGCCCTCATGCCCTGCCTATGGACTCCCCAGGGGAGGGCATCTGGTTGGCTTTTGGTCTGATCCAGCAGGCTTTTCCCTATGCTGAAATAGGCTCAGCGTGTGAGCATTTTCCCCAGGCAGGCAGGCATGCACTGGGAGAGTAAAGATGTTGATAACTTGAGACTAATTTGAAACTAGGCTCTCCCTGCCCCCCCCTAGTTTACTTTCCTGGGGGGAAATTGCATCAATACTTGTTATGTGATGTGTCCAAGAGGGCTTGCAGTCTCATTTCCCAGAAATTGGATTAGCAATAATAGTTTTTTTTGTGCCAGTTCATTATCTTTGAAGTGTTCTCATTACAGCAGTTTGGAATCTGACATGCCCGGTGTACCTCTGCTATGGCTGTGAACAGAACAAAATGGAAAAGGTTTCCTGGAGAATTCCTTTGTAGGGTTCTCTATTTTCTTTTCAGAGGGATGTGCGTATCCGTCAGTTTTGGAACAAATATATTACTAAAATGTGTGGATTTTTTTTAAACGTTTCGTGACCCTAGCTTCTTGTAAATTGCACGAAATAAACGCTTCCATTCAAATGAAGGCGCTGTCGGGGTCTTCCTTTCGAGGACGGCGTGCGCTCTGTTTACGCGGAATCCGCTGGTTTCGCCCAGTCTTTCCCCTCCCCCTCGGGTCCTGCCCCCTGGACCCGCCGCGCTTCCCCCTCCCCTTCCCCCTGCGGCTGCCTCGAAGACAGTTGGCAGTACCTCTGAACAGGTGCAGAGCGTGCCTTTTCTGCTCCACGTGTGGCGGCGGCCGGCTGGGAGGGGCGGGGTTTCCATACGAGGGGCCGCTGGGCTACATCCTGGATCCCAGAGCGGCTCCGGTCGTTATGGCAACCAGGCCTCGTGACCGCCCAGCCCTGCGGATTGGCTGCGAATTCGCTCCACCCATGGGCGGAGCCTGCATCTCGGGGCGGGCAGTGGCGCTGAAGAACGCACGCAGTGCGCAGGCGCTGTTACGCGGACGGGTAGCGCCGAGGGACGCTCCGTGCCGATGCGCTCCGCTTCCTGCGAGGGAAAGGCCTGGCTTGAGACAAAGGGGGGGGAGGCGAGCGGGGAACATCCGGGTCATTAGCCGCCGCCGCCTGAATCCGGGACACGCGCGGGAGCTGCTGCTGCGGCCGCTACTCGGTGAGGGGGGAGGGGGGCCTCTGGCGGGAGCCGAGGGGGAGGGGGAGGGGGCGCTGGTAAGATCCCCCCACATACACGCGCAGGCTCTGCCGCTCCCGCCGCCGCCGCCGCCCGGGACTCCGTTCTCGATTCCTCACTCCTCGCGTCAAGGTCAGGGGCGGCTGCTCGGCCGGCTGGTGGGCGCCGGTCTAGGCCTCGCCAGGCCGCCTGCGCTTTCTCGGGCGCCGCCGGCGGGCCCTCCGTCGCCTCGCCGGGCCTGGTACGCACGCGCGCGCGCCACCTGCGGGAGGCGTCGGAGGGCCCCGCACTGCCACCCCGTCTGCAGCGGCAGCGCCTCGGCCGGCGCACTCCGGCTCTCGGGCCGGCCCCTCCCTGTCGCGGGCGCCTCTAGCGCGGAGCGGGTCCTGCCTGCGGCTGCCTGGAGCTCGACGGGCGGCAGGCGCTTTCCTTTCTCTGGCCTGCCCGATAACAACGTGCCCGGCTTGGGGAGGGCTGACAGGCCTGCGGGGCAGCCCAACAGCCGGCCTGTTGTCTCCCTGCCCGCCCCGCCGGCCCGCGGCATGGAAGCTTCCTCCGCCCTGACGGGCAGCCGTTTGCCTTGCAGGAGGACCGTGAAGATGTCGGGGATCGCGCTGAGCAGACTTGCGCAGGAGAGGAAAGCCTGGAGGAAGGACCACCCGTTCGTAAGTGGCGGCAGCAGCAGGGCCTCCCTCCCACCCACATACCCGCCAAGGAAATGGCGCAGGGGCCTCGAGGGAGGGCTTCTGACACGACGGTGCCTGCTCTTCCTAAAAATGATGCCCATCGCAAATGTGGTTGTGAATGGTCTGCACCAATCCACAGGGAAAAAGTAGTTCAGGAGAGAGGCTTGGTGTTTTTTCTTCTTCAAATGAAATGTTTGAGGACAAAGAAAGAAGTACACAACTTTGGCTGCAATCCAAAACATGTGTACTCAGAAGTAAGCCCCATTGAGTTCAGTGGGACTTACTCCCAGGTAACTTTGCATTAGATTGTAGCCTTAAACACGGATCAGTAAAAAATATGCCAGGGTTATAGTGAAATGCTAAATAGTCTTAGGCTGCAATCCAGTACACACTTACTTGGGAGTAAATCTCATTGAACCCAATGGAGCTAACTTCTGAGCAGACATGTTTTGGATTGCAGCCTTAGACCTAAATCAGTAATATATCTCTAGGACTTGCATCCTCAGATGTTGTCAGACTGCAGCTCCCACAAACCCTGGCCATTGGCTAAGCTGGCTAGGGATGATGAGAGTTGTAGTCCAACAACATCTGGGGACCCAAGCTTGAAGAACTCTGCTCTAGGAGACCTATAGCAGGTAGCAGAAACATAAAATGGCAACTATTTCCAAATACCCAAACTGTAATAATATTTACACTCTGAAGTATATTCTAAATGCTTTATGTTTAGTTATGGTAGCAGAAAAGCCTCATTCCATCTTACTTGTTGACAGCCATTCTGCCACAGGGCTGGGCTGAGTTCAGTTCTGCAAATGTTTGTCTTAAACTTGGACATCTGTGATGCGTATGTTTTCAAATTTACAATGCAAGTGGAGCAGCATACTCCATACCTCAAGCAGACGAGGCATAATGGATTATTTTCAAAGTATTCTGAGTGCCTTTGATAACGTCAAGGGCCAGCATTCTTTCCAAAAATTTAAGCAACCGTGGGATACTATAGGTGGTCCACTGGAATCTGGCTAGTGGTCCATTGATGCGTTGCGGTCAAAGTTTTTGCTTCCAGTTCTCTTGCATTGCATGTTGGAGCATGAAGTTATGTGACTTGGTCATTTTATTAGTAAGTGCTCCTGTGCTGGTATGATGTCTGGTATCTTGTTCAGCCAATCTTTTAATTGTTTTAGGGTTTTGTAGCAGTACCAACAAAAAATCCAGATGGTACAATGAATCTCATGAATTGGGAATGTGCTATTCCAGGAAAGAAAGGGGTAAGGTTTTGGATGCCTGCTTTTAATCAGTGTTACTGTTCTGTTCTTGGAAAAATTTAATGTTGTGTTTGGTGTATACTAGATGAAGGATACTTGTGTTATATCAAAATGTTTCCATGTTTGAAATGTGAAAAATACTCAATACAGTTTAACACTTGGATTTACTTGTCTTAACTGTCAACACAAAATTTATTGTAATTACAAACAGAAATCATGATTCTAGATGCTCAAATGTAGTCATTACTGAGCTGGATCTTTCACTGGCCATTCTGCAACTGGTTGCCACCCGTCTCCTAAGAAACCTAAGCCATGGATGGTTTTTAGAATTCTAGCTGTAGTTCTGCTCTTAATGGGAACGTTTGTATTAGCAAGACTAGAGTTGTGACTGTTCATTATGTTTGAACAGGCTAATAAGGACTGCACAGAAGGAAAGATTAACATGCCTTCAAAAGGGGGGATAACCTTAAAGCAGTAAGAGAAGCAATATTCTAACCTAATGTAACTTTTTAAAAAGTTGATTTGAAATACTTTGCTGCTGCTGTAGCCTATCTTAAAGTATGTATGAGGGTTTTGAATAACTTTTGCCCAATTTCGAATCTACCATTCCTGGGCAAGATCATTGAGCGAGTGGTGGCTAATCAGTTGTCGACACACTTGGATGAAACGGATTATTTGGATCCATACCAATCGGGTTTCAGGACTGGACATGGAACTGAAACAGCATTGGTCGGTCTGGTTGATGATATGAGGAGGGCATTAGATAGGGGAGAATTCACCTTTCTTGTCCTCCTCGATCTCTCAGCGGCTTTTGATACTGTCGACCACAGTATCTTTTTACATCGCCTGGAGGAATCGGGAATAGGAGGCACTGTACTACGGTGGTTCCATTCCTTTCTTTCTGATAGGCATCAACAGGTAGCATTGGGGGAGGAAGTTTCAGACCCTTGGCCTCTCAATTGTGGTGTGCCACAGGGCTCTATCCTCTCTCCCATGCTATTTAATATCTATATGAAGCCGCTGGGGACAATCATCAGGAGATTTGGGCTGCAGTGTCACCAATATGCGGATGACACTCAGCTCTATCTCTCGTTTAAATCTTCACCAGAGTCAGCTGTGGAGACCATGTCCAAGTGCCTGGAATCCGTGAGTGGATGGATGGGAAGGAACAGGCTGAAGTTGAATCCTGATAAGACTGAGGTGCTACTTGTGGGAGACAAGGGAAGGTTGGGAGATGTTGACCTGGTGTTCGATGGGGTGAAATTGCCCCTGAAAGACCAGGTCCACAGCCTTGGGGTTGTTCTTGATTCCAAGCTGTCCATGGAGGCTCAGATTTCGGCAGTGAGCCGGGCAGCTTGGTATCAATTACACCTCATTCGTAGACTGCAGCCCTACCTTCCTGCTCATCAGCTCCCACTTGTGGTACATGCCCTGGTCACCTCTCGGTTGGATTACTGTAATGCGCTCTACGTGGGGTTACCCTTGAAAACGGTCCAGAAATTATAACTTATACAAAATGCTGCGGCTCGACTACTTACAAACTGTCGCCGCCGGGAACACATCACTCCAGTGTTGTTCGACCTACACTGGCTTCCAGTTATTTTCCGGGCCCAATTCAAGGTGTTGGTATTAACCTTTAAATCCCTATACGGTCTCGGCCCAGTTTACCTGATGGAGCGCCTCCAGCGCCACCAACCATGCCGCCCAACAAGATCAGCCACACAGGACCTTCTCTCAATCCCGCCAACTAAAACAGCTAGGTTGGCGGGGACAAGAGAGAGGGCATTTTCAGTGGCGGCCCCCACTCTCTGGAACTCCCTCCCGTATGACCTTCGACATGCCCCTTCCCTGAATGTATTCCGCCAAGCTTTGAAGACGTGGCTCTTCAGACAGGCCTTTGGGACTTCGGGGAGGGTTAAATTTTTACGACGAATAGCCTACTACTCTGTACTGGAACTGTTTTATTGTTATATTGTATTTTATGATGTATTTTATTATGATGTAATGTATTGTTGTTAAATTGTACGTCGCCTAGAGTGGCCATTGGCCAGATAGGCGACCCACAAATTAAATTATTATTATTATTATTATTATTATTATCTGCCTGTTATGCTCATTATACTCTCCAGAGAGTATGCTGGCCTAGGCACCTCAAACCTTGAGATCACTTACAGATTTCTAACTTGTTCTTTGCTCTCCTGACAGACACCATGGGAAGGAGGCTTATTTAAGTTACGGATGCTTTTCAAGGATGATTATCCTTCATCACCTCCAAAATGTGAGTCATATGAGATCAACTTGTATAAATAGCCAAGAGCATGGGCTTCAGTTTGAAGACAGTCAGGGGTCAAATATATGGCTTAAAAAATCATATAAATCTGTATCAGCATTTGTCAGAGAAGCTATGCTCAAACTCTCTCATTGATGGTACAGGACCTCGGTCCAGCTTTCATGCATTACTTATGGTCTTTCTCCAGATGGTTGGAGAGGGTGTGGAGTCCATGGTACATATTTTCATCTATGGTGGACTGAGGTTTCTGAAGAAATATATACAATTATCTGCGTTCCTATTCAGATGTTACCCCAGTTGGCCCTTCTTTCAATTTTTGATTATTGTAACTCTGATATTTTATTTAAAGATCTCGTAATGTTTCTTTTATTCGCTGCTCATCTTTCAATTGCTCAAACGTGGAAAACTTTGGAAAATGAACATTTCCCTCTGGTATAAGAATATCTGGAACATTGCCATTTTGGAAAAAAATCACACTTTTTAAATGATTGATTCAAGGTAGAACTAAACTGGATGCATTTCATGTGGTATGACTTCTGGGACTCATAATCTGCTTTTGGACTGTTTGTTACATTATATCACCATCCATCCTGTTTTTTATTTTTTTAAAAAAACTCATATAAATCGCCTAGAGACTACTGGAGCTCTGTCTCTGTTATTTTCATCCCTTGGTTTTATTCCAAGATTAGGATAAGGGTTATGGCTAGAAGCTCTGGAAAATAGTCCTCAAGTGACAGGAAAAGACTGTATTGTTTTCAGAGTTTTTGGAGCCCCAGAGGGTCCTTAAATTTTGGGTTTCTTCATGTTTGCTGATTCATAGTTTTTAACAGGGCTTTGTGGGTGAAAGTTGAGATAGAAATAGTTTAATAAATGTTTTATTATTTCCTCTAATGGATTTAAAACAAGGATAAAGCTGCCCTGGGCTCCTGTTTGGAGGAGGTATATGATATAAATTTAATAAAAAGATGTATTTTTAAACTGTTTTCTATGCTTCACTGCCTTTAGTCAGTTGCCTTTACAGTTGTTTCTTTTTTACTTTAATGGCTAACTTGGTCTTGTTACAAATGTATTCAGCAGAAATATACTCCCTGCCCATCAGTGTAAGAGGTGTTGGAGCAGCAGTTCTTTACATTGCGGGTGGCTGCTGTTGCTGCTCTAAAACAGCTTCACTTGAGAGAGAACATAAGAACATAAGAAGAGCCTGCTGGATCAGGCCAGTGGCCCATCTAGTCCAGCATCCTGTTCTCGCAGTGGCCAACCAGGTGCCTGGGGGAAGCCCGCAAGCAGGACCCGAGTGCAAGAACACTCTCCCCTCCTGAGGCTTCCGGCAACTGGTTTTCAGAAGCATGCTGCCTCTGACTAGGGTGGCACAGCACAGCCATCATGGCTAGTAGCCATTGATAGCCCTGTCCTCCATGAATTTGTCTAATCTTCTTTTAAAGCCGTCCAAGCTGGTGGCCATTACTGCATCTTGTGGGAGCAAATTCCATAGTTTAACTATGCGCTGAGTAAAGAAGTACTTCCTTTTGTCTGTCCTGAATCTTCCAACATTCAGCTTCTTTGAATGTCCACGAGTTCTAATATTATGAGAGAGGGAGAAGAACTTTTCTCTATCCACTTTCGCAATGCCATGCATAATTTTATACACTTCTATCATGTCTCCTCTGACCCGCCTTTTCTCTAAACTAAAAAGCCCCAAATGCTGCAACCTTTCCTCGTAAGGGAGTCGCTCCATCCCCTTGATCATTCTGGTTGCCCTCTTCTGAACCTTTTCCAACTCTATAATATCCTTTTTGAGATGAGGCGACCAGAACTGTACACAGTATTCCAAATGTGGCCGCACCATAGATTTATACAACGGCATTATGATATCGGCTGTTTTATTTTCAATACCTTTCCTAATTATCGCTAGCATGGAATTTGCCTTTTTCACAGCTGCCGCACACTGGGTCGACATTTTCATCGTGCTGTCCACTACAACCCCGAGGTCTCTCCTGGTCGGTCACCGCCAGTTCAGACCCCATGAGCGTATATGTGAAATTAAGATTTTTTGCTCCAATATGCATAATTTTACACTTGTTTATATTGAATTGCATTTGCCATTTTTCCACCCATTCACTCAGTTTGGAGAGGTCTTTTTGGAGCTCTTCACAGTCCCTTTTTGTTTTAACAACCCTGAACAATTTAGTGTCGTCAGCAAACTTGGCCACTTCACTGCTCGCTCCTAATTCTAGGTCATTAATGAACAAGTTGAAAAGTAAGGTCCCAATACCGATCCTTGAGAGACTCCACTTTCTACAGCCCTCCATTGGGAGAACTGTCCGTTTATTCCTACTCTCTGAGAGAGAACAGTTGTGTGCTGCTTGGTGGATCCAAGTGAGATTTTTGCAAATCCTCATTTACTTGAGGCCTTTTGAGTCAGACAGGGATTAATTCAGTTTTCTACAGAGAAGGAGCAGCAGAGCCAATGTATCCCATGGCCAATGTTGTTGAACACGAATCACTCCTTTCCTGCTGACCCTGGAGCACAAGTTGCGTGATGGCAAAAAGTTTGTTTCAGCATTGGAGTTGTCCCGTAATGTTGGATGAAGCCTTTCCATAAAATTGTTCGGTTTTATGTCTGAACTGGGTCTCCTTTTGTGCAGGCAAATTTGAGCCACCTTTATTTCATCCAAATGTGTATCCTTCAGGCACAGTGTGTCTGTCCATCCTAGAAGAGGATAAGGATTGGAGGCCTGCAATCACAATTAAACAGGTATGCATTTTTCTCACACGTGGTGCTCTACATCCCCTGGTTTGCTGTAGAATCCTGAGGGCTATGGGAGGCTAGGATAGTGATTTGCCTAGGGCAGCGTTTCCCAACTAGTGGGCCACCAGATGTTGTTGGACCACAATTCCCATCTTTCCTGACCATTGGCAATGCTGGCTGAGGCTGATGGGAGTTGTGGTCCAACAACACCTGGTCGCCCACTAGTTGGGAAAGGCTGGCCTAGGGAGTCCACAGGGTGGGTATATTTAAATCAAACTGATTTAAATTTGTTCTTTTTCCTGACGATTTTTCTGCTGGGATACAGGGAGCTGCCTTAGGCCAGGTGAGGTTTTTTGCCCAGCTAGCCTAGAATTGCCTGTTCTGACTAGCAGCATCTCGCCAGGATCTTAGGCAAATCATTTTTCCTGACTTCCTTCCTGTTGTTTTTAATCTGGAGATTGAGCCTGGGACCTTCTGCATGAAAAGCATGTGCTGTACCAGCGAACTTGGCCCCTGGCTGCTGTCAGTTCATCTAGATCCCTGAGCAAATGCATATACTTAACACATCTGATTGCAACCAAATGGAGTCCTTCTTAGTAAACTTACATAGGATTGGACAGAAAGCAAGATTATTTACTGAGCAAACAGTGGGTTTTATCCAATGTTAAATTATCCTCTGAGTCAACCCACTGAAATTAAATGACATGCCTGATTTGGGCCTACTCTGAGTAGTATTTAGTTGGCTACAACCCAGTGTTTCTCCTTGACATGAAAATTGAATGTGTGGACCTCAATTCATACTTGGAAAAGCAAACTTTATCTCCTCATATTTGAGAATTTCATAGATTCAGCTTTTAGAGACTGTTTATAGACTTTCTAAATTTTAGAGAGCACTTAATAATTAAGATTAAATTTTAAAATATGTGATTTTAAAAGTATTTAGTTTTCCTCATGCAGACGACAATCTACGTTTTATAGTAGGTATACTCACATGAAGTGTGCTGCTGCTTTTTTCCCTGTGCTGATAGATCTTGTTAGGAATTCAAGAACTCCTAAATGAACCAAATATTCAGGACCCAGCTCAAGCAGAGGCTTACACAATCTACTGGTGAGTAGGAGCCCGTTAATGGTCACAAAACAGTTCTGAGGACTAGACTTGAAAGCAACTTCACCCTGTTCCGATTGTGAAAGTGATTGCCTTTCATACTGCAGTGACAATAGACTGTGTGGTGCATCCTCTTAAAGGGGGCTCTAAATACCCATGATGTCTCTTTCCTGTTACTCATAATACCGTAAGTATTTGTGTAGCACCTTCAGGCCAAACTAGATAAAAATGCAAATAGCAGCTGCTGGGGCGGGGGTGTTTGTCCTTTCCGGATCACACACCTGGGCAATGTGCTGCACTGGCTCTTGGAGAAGAACACATTGTGGTTTCTGATCCAGTGGTATACTGAGAAAGTTTAAGTGGAGGTTACTGGATTGTGGGAGGAACAGAAAGTGACCCAGTAGGGGCCAGTTTGCTGCAGGGCTGTAGTTGCTATTATTAAATTTTTATTCTCCCCTTCCTCCCAGTAAGAACCCAGGGCAGGAAGCAAGAACACTCTAAAACATCTTAAAAACAGACTTTAAAATACAGGCATACCCTGCTTAACGTCGCTTCACTTAACGTCGCCTTGCTATAATATACATGCTCCATACGCCACCATACCCCTTACGGACACTTAATGGCATGACGCTGCTGCCATCTAGTGGTGATTGCAGTGCAGTACATGCATAGATAATTGCTTCACTTTAAGTACATTTTCACTTTACATACACGTCCCATTGCGTATGTTAAAGTGGGGTATGTCTGTATATTAAAACAAAACATTTTTTTAAAAAAAGCTTTAAAAACATCTTAAAAAGCAATTGCAACATAGACACAGACTGGGATAAGGTTTCTATTTAAAGAGGAAGGTCTTCAATAGGTGCCAAAAAGATGAGATGTCGCCTGTCTAATATTTAAGGGGAGGTAATTTCAAAGAGTAGGTACTACTACACTAATGTTCCACTGGTTGCATGGAATGGATCTCCTGATGTCTGCCGGAAGCCCTCACCTGCAGAGCACAGTGACCAACTGGGTATATAAAGGGTTAGACTATCTTTCAGGTATCCTTGTCCCAAGCTGTATATGGCTTTGTACACCAAAACCAGAACCTTGACCTTAGCTAATGGGGAGCCAGTGCAATTCTTTCAGCAGCGGGGTAACATGTTGGCAATACCCTGCCCCAGTGAGCAGTCATGCTACTATATTTTGGACCCGCTGCAGCTTCCAGACCAGCCTGAAGGGCAGCCCCACATAGAGGGCATTATAGTAACCCAGCCTGGTGGTTACTAGTGCATGGACACCAGTGGTCAGGCTATCCCAGTCCAGAAATGGCTACAGCTGTCTTACCAGCTGAAGCTGGTAAAAGGCACGCTTGGCCACTGAGGTCACCTTTTTTTTGTTAAAGGAAGATTCCTGGGCTTGAGGGAATGTTAGCCAAAGGCTCTGAGGCAAATGCAATGGGATGAAAATATGTGCACATAGAAATGCTTTTCCCCCCATACCTTGTGGTCCCTCCCTGTTGTGAGTGTAGTTCCCTTGCCCTACCCAATCTCTTCCTCCTCCCCCCCAAAAAAATAAATTTTCAAATAGGTGTGACTGTACAAGACTAACGTGGGTGGTTTGGTTCCTAGGAACTGTTAGTACGTGTGCTGATGTGTCTGAAACTCCAATACCATGTTCTGCAGATAGTCTGTGATAGCGGAAAGGGACTACTATTGCTTGTAAAATGAGACATTCCTAATGCATGTCTGTCTTATAACTTTTCTGTTTCCAGTCGAGTAACTATTGGGAGTTCTGTTAGATACCAGTGTTCTGAGTATTCTTACTGTGGGATCTTCATTACTTGATTATCTTTAGCTCAATGCTAGAGAGAACTTGATACAGAACACCTTGTGTACTCTGATCTTTGAAAGTCAAGTCACCTTTCTCTTTTTAGCCAAAACAGAGTGGAATATGAAAAGAGGGTTCGAGCACAAGCCAAGAAGTTTGCACCATCATAAACTCCTGTCATCCAGCATCTTAAAGGAAGGGATTAATTAGCAAGAACTTGTTTACAAAACTTTTGCAAACCTATTGTCACTATGTACAATTAATAGTCACTTGGGGGGAGGGGGTTGTATGTGTGCCATTTTCCATATTCGCCACTTGTACACAGTTCTAAATTTGCTGAATCCCCCCCCCCGTTTTTTCATACAGGGTCTCTTCCTTCAGTCTTTTGTATTTTTGATTGTTATGTAAAACTTGCTTTTATTTTAATATTGATGTCAGTATTTCAACTGCTGTAAAACTATAAACTTTTATACTTCTATAAATTCACTAATATCTCTAGTTTCTTTGCTCTCTGGTGCAGGCATGCTTTAATCTGTTTAGAAGTTTTATTTTGCCTCTACTTGGCTGTAAGAAGAAAAAACATGCCCTCCACCCCCTTTGGTTTTCTATCAATAAGAAATTAGGTCGTTGTTGCTTAAAAGCTCAGATCCAAAGTCAGTCAGCATTTTGATTCTGCATCACTTCCTTTGTGTTTATGGCGTTTTGTCTGTGTTGCTGTTTAGAGTAAATAAACTGTTTCTATAAAGCTTTGCGTCTCACTTTCTTCCTTTAAGACTTAACTCATACCATTTTTAGAGAGACTACTGTTGTAGGTGAGAACATGTGTTCATTCCAGGTAACAGAAGCAACAGAGACCTTCCTTGAGATTTTGAAAAGCCACTGCTACTTGGCTGGTTGGATCTGTGGTCTCATCTGATAAACAAGCTAATTGTTGTAGGAGAGCTGAGGGGGGGGGGTTGCATGTAAAGGTCCCTGCCGTGTCCAACAGCACAGCTGGGAAAATCTTTTAGGATGATGTCTTTTAGTACAGGGCCAAACTATCTGTAAATTTGTCCTAGTTTAATGTCGTAGGAATGGGTATACTGCATACTTTTTATACATCTCTCAACTTAAAAAGTTTTTTTAAAAAAATTCTGAACCTTCGAGGAACAGCAGAAATTTTTCGAAAAGTTGAAATGTGCAACAAATACTTGTGTATCCTGCTGCTCCTTAAAGGCACTTGGGCTAGTGTGGATGACTGTTAGTCCATTTAGCACCACAATGAACTTGTGAGAGTGCCTCAAGGTCAGAGAGGAAGCATCATGACTTGAGGGTGGATTTAAACCCAGATCTGGTCTTAAGTTTCCCATCCAGCACATTAGCTGCCGTCATCAAGATTTAATACTTTAGAAGCAGATTAAGTATGTTAGTGGTTAAGTACTTCTGTCTTTTTAAGCTATTTTAGGAAGCATAGTGTATATAAGAATAGTTTAGTTCCATCTGGGAATACTGCTCTGTTCGAACATATCAGTATACCCATTGCACGTTATATATAACAGCACATCATTTTGCCACTTGGCTAATATGAGGGAATGGTATGATACAATAAAAGCAAATAGTAGGTATTTAGAAATGAAAGAGTTTATGGCATTTATGTGAATCTACTATACATTCTGGGGAACGGGATCGTAAGGTTTTCAACATCTCCATACAAAAATGGGGGAGAGAATAAAAGACACCCTGACTCCTACTACACCACAATAATGAAAAGTTGCTGAGCTCAGGAGCTTGATGTGCAGCTGCTTGCTCAATTAACCTCAGCAGTCTAGCAGTGTGGTGAGTGTCATACACTGGAGAGTTCACAGTAGGGAGATGCCATCTAGTTCTGAATGCTAGTGGTACATACATACACTATGGAAAGAGGAAGCTCCCCGTGTGCCTCATAGTACAATTTCCCAACCCTTTATTTACACATATGCCCCATACCTCAATTCCAGGGAAGCTTATGTTGGCAAGGGCTCTGCTTTCTGCACAGCCGCAAGTCCCCTTTTAGCTGGACTTAAGATTGAAAGATTGGAAATTCTTGATTTTTTTTGTGGCCAAAGCACAAGTGACCCACAGGGGGATGTATAGTACTGCCACATTTACACACCCTCTTTGCTACTGTTGTAAGTTCCAAGAGGCAGCTGGCCAGCCACCAGGTGGCAAGAGACAATCTGGTCTTGCCCCAGCAATGTCACCCTTGTGCTCTTACTCCACAGTGACATCATAAGGAAGGAGCAGGGTGTCCTGTCTCCTGCAGTTTCTCATTCAGCACATTTATTTCCAGCCACCTGCTCACAACTCTCCTAGGAATCCGTGGACGTACTGAATTGAGGGCTGCAGGATCACTTCCAGGGAGCTGAAGAGCACAGTCTTAAGCCCAGTCCTAAGCATGTTTCCTCCTGAGAATGCTTAGGACTGGAACCTCAGGCAGTTTTATTCCCACATAGCTGGCTTGCTGTGTACAGCATGTGTTGCACTTGGGTCTTCTGAGCTGCTGCTACTGCTCTCATCGTTATCTTCAGCTGTTTCTTCACTTGAACTTTCACCACCAGCAGTTACTCTACAAATGGAGATCAGTGTTATACAAGCCAGTAGGAATCTTTGGACTAACACTTCAATCCTAGATATGCCTACTCAGAAGTAAGTGCTACTGAATTCAATGTATTTGAATTATTCCCAGGTGTGTATAGGATTGCAAACCTAAAAGTCTTACCCTGAGGCTCTGGCAGGCCTGTTGGGATTAGAAAACTCCTTCCCAGAGTCGTTATCAAAGGGATCTGTGGGGAAATGAAAAATCAGGTTGCTTAGCTGTTGTTCCAACTCTTCTTTATTTATGTTTATTTATTTTATTATTTGATTTATATCCTGCCCTTCCTCCCAGCAGGAGCCCAGGGCGACAGACAGAAGCACTAAAAACACTTTAAACATCATAAAAACAGACTTCAAAATACATTAAAACAAAACATGTTTAAAAAGCTTTCAAGACTCTTTTTTAAAAAAAGGTTAAAAACATTGGCTTTTTGTTAAAAAAAGTTTTAAAAACATATTAAAAAGCAATTCCAACACAGACACAGACTTTGGAACAATGGGATGAAAAATCCACCTTTCAGGATACAATTCATTCCAAGGTGACTTACTAGTAAAATCAGGATATTATAGTAATATGCAATTATATATTATGATATAGTTGATGGCAGATTCCTGGGGCAGGGGAGGAGTTAGTCCAGGTAGAAAAGCCTTTAAAATATTCTTTGCACAGTTCCTTCCCACAGGGTGGGGGAACGAAGCATGAGATGTGATTAAAAAGAAAGAAATGAGAAGTCTCTGCCTTTATACACAGACTGTAATCACAGGAACAAGGAAGAACAGCAGCATCTCATTAGAATGATACTTGCACATGGGATACCTTGGAGACAGGCAGGAAGCCGCAACTAGTGCAGAATATGGCTGCCAGGTTGGTGAGTGGGGCAGCCTGAGGAAGCCAGTGTCACTGGCTGCCAGTGAGCTACTGGGCCTAATTCAAGGTGTTAGGTCTACCGTATAAAGTCCTAACTGGTCTGACTATCTTGGTGGGCAGGAGAGGCCACTGGGGGTGCCATTGCTGGGTGCTGCCTGGCTCAAGTTGACCCGTATCTGAGCCGACCTGTATCACGGCCTTCTTGGTAGCAGTCTCCTGCTTATGGAATACCCTTCCGGGTGAGATGCATCTACCCCCTTATTTACATTTAGGCAGAATCTGAAAACATTCCTGTTCACCTAGACATCTGATGGTTGAAAGATATTGTTGCTAGCAACTTTGAAATTATTAGTTGTAAGAATATTTGGTTTGTTTTTTAAAGTTTTTGTTTTGTTTGCCATAATGGAAGTTAGAAGAAGTTAGAAGTTAGAAGTCTTCTCCACATCTTACCAACATTTTGGCTGTGCAAAGGGCCTAGACTTTGGAACTCGGAAAAGGGAATCCTGTCTTGCCCCAGGCCAAGACAAGTATTTTCCAGTAGGCAGACTAGTTTTAACCTCCCTGACTTGTTAACTGAGGTGTTTTATCTACTACTACTTCTTTCTTTTACAGCTGAGGATTTCTTGTTTTACTCAGGGTTATAACCAATATACTTAATGGGCTGTAAAGTACCTTCAGTATTTGTTTGAATGGAAAAGCCAAATAAAAATACTTCATGACTTCTCTATTTTTTTTGGGGGGGGGCACCCAGGCTATGGGACAGACTGCCCCCAAAGTCCCTCCAAGAAGAATGGGGCAGCTATGTGACTGAACACTGTTTGGCCCCCCTGCCCCACCCTGCAAAAAAGAACAAGGACTACATCAAGGCATTGTTTAAGAAGTCTCAATAATAAGCAAAAGTCAGCAGGTTTTTACCTATTTCTTCTTCTTCTTTCTTATGGGCAGTAGCCAGAAATTCTTGTTCAACTCTCAGTACCTCCTCTTCACAGTTACAAGCTGCATATTTCTCCAGGAGGTCTCTATTCAAATCAAGGAACACTTTTCCCCACTTAAATTTTTGCAACAGGGTTGTGGCAAGATCATAGAATCCTAAAATAAGGACAAGAAGGTGTGCAGTTTTTAAACCTTTTTCAAAGTAATTTGTAGGTATCGTATGCAGGTCTATTGTCCAGGCCTAGCTTCACAGCAGCTAGATGCTGGTTGCAATCTTAAATAAATCAGCTTTAAATAAAGAGGTTCAGCTGTCCAGTTTCTCAATTAGTTGGGACAGCAGCAGCTTACTCAAACTACAGAGAGGTCCCTGTTAAAAGGAAAGAGAGGTATGTGTGTATATGCATATGCAGAGAACAGCCCCCAAATTCCTCAGCATCAGGTGCCACAAGCACCTCCTGCCCCTCTGAACATTTTAACGTGCTATGATAATTAAAGAAGTATGTCTGACCCTAAGGCATGGCTACAGGAAAGCATGGATTCATACAGTCCCCATTACGGCAAAGAATTAGAACGACCTATTCTACAGCCTCACCCACAATGCATAAAGTAGCAGCAAATGCTTCCACACAGGAGAGTTTGTAGGGCCGGCCATAATTCACTGGATTTGCAGCCACCAAGTAGGGCAGCAGCCGGAGGTGGCTTCCCATCATCTTGTTAAACGGTGTCTCGTCCAGCTTTGCCCAAGAGCAGTCAATCACTGCAACACCGTTCTGAGCCACAACCTGTCTGAAAACACGACAGCAGCAGTTTTATGCCCAGATTTTGCTAGTTTCTTGACCCACTGGAGCTGCTTGGGACCCAGTTTGGACAGCAGACCAGTGGAAAAGAAGAGTTGCTCAAGACCACCAAGCCATACTTCTCATGTCAGGAGAAGGGAAATGGCAGAGCTGAAGAGGGCAAATGCGTCTGACAAAGGAGTCAGCCAAGTTAAACTGATTTAGAGAACCCCCGAGTTATGTTAGGAGAGACCATCTTTGCTCTTAGGAAGAGCTGTATGAGGGCTACCAGAAGCATGCAGGAGAAATCCTCCAGTGGTCTGTGGTTTTTCCCATTTTGCTTCCACTTCACTATTAGCATGTGCTTTATACTGTTTAAATTTTTAAATTGTGTTTTCAATTGTTTTAATAACGTCTGTTTTAAATTGTATTTGTTTTAATGTTTTTAGTTACTGTAAACCGCCCAGACAGCTTCGGCTATGGGGTGGTATACAAGTATAATAAAATAAATAAATAAATAGAGTAAATGGGGGACATACAAAAATATTACAGTGTGGGGCTCCAATCAACAGCAATTTTCTCTTCTAGGTACTCTATTCCATCTACCCTTCTCCAAAAAACCAGCCAGTCAGCATCCCATGCACTGAGCATGCCCAGTCATCATTGGGCAGTTTTGGGGTCCTCCCCCACTGCTCAATATTATTTGTACTTCTGCGAACCATGGTGCTGTTCTGGCTACCTAAACATTCACACTCGGAGAACGTCACTATTATCAAGTGTGTGTGTGAATCTATATATACATAATTTGAGCATAGGAAGCAGCCTTTTAGCTCAGTGTTGTAGACTCTACATGGACTGACAGGCTCTCTAGCATTCCAGGCAGGCATCATTTATACATTTTTATTTATTCATTCCAGTTATTTATTAATTGCTTTTCTGGGCCAAGCCCTGAGTCAGGCCATTGGCCCATCTATTGCAGTACTGTCTACGCTGACTTGGCAAGGTTCTCCAGGATTTCGTGCAGAGGTTCCATCCCGGCCCTTCCAGGAGAGGCTGGGGACTGAATCTGGGACCTTCTGCATACCAAGGTCTACCACAGAGCCACAGTCCTTCCTCCACAAAGAGAGATAAAACAGTAGAATCTCAGGCACAGTAGAGATAATTCTCTTAAGGAAAGCAAAAAGCATATAGGATTAATTCCATGGCGCGGACTGAACTTTAGGGGCTCCTACCGTTGGTTCAGATCCTACATACCTGGGACGGAAATGACTCTGTCAAGACTGAGTTCGCTTCTTTGAGCCTGGCTGGGCCCAGAGATGCAGAAACAGGGTACCACTGAAAATCTTGGGCTTACAAAGTAGCGTAGAACACCTTCACTGCATGCAAAAGGTCAGTTAGCAGAACCAGCACTTAAAGATTGCTGGTAGGAGGTGAGCAGCCTCTGCCTTTGACCTGGAGAGCGATCGCAGCACCTGAGCGGGGGATGGGCCTTGTTCCGAGTCTCTAAGGTAGCCTTCGCCAACGTGGTGCCCTCCAAATATATATTCGACGACAACTGCCCCCACCCAGCTCTAGGCCCGGCTTTGGTGCATGTTGGTGAAGCCACCGGCCCCGCACCAAGGCTCACCACTCCCCAGAAGAGGTGTGGGGCGCAGTCATCCCACGGCTCCTTCCTTGCCGCGCGGGCCTCTGCAGCGGGAGCCAGGGCGGATGAGGCCGCAGCATCACGGCAAAGGGCTTCTGGGCGGCGGGCAGGGCCTTCCTCTTCTTCGGGGGATGCCCCGCAGCCTCCCGCGGACTCCTCAGGCAGGCCAAAGGGCAGCCTCATCTCAGCCGCCCGACCACCCAAGCAAGCAAGCGAGGCCGCCCCGCCCACCCAAAATGGAGCCCCCTCGCTCGGGAGCAGTCTACCGCCGCTGCTTCCCTCACCTGTCCGAGGAGGAGACGAGGCGGGCGGCGGCGGGGCTGAGGACGAGGCCGCCGAAGCGCTGTCCGAGGCGCAGCGTCCGCGCCAGCCCCTTCCGCGCCAGCCGCCGCCCCGTGCAGCGCCGCCGGTCGCACTGGCCCAGCTCCCACAGGGCCAGCGGGGGGGCGCCGCGCGGGAGACCCGGGGGGGCGCCGCGCGGAGGACGGCGGGCAGGAGGCTGAAGTGCAGCCGCCGCCGCTTCCTCCTCCTGAGCCGACCCGCCGCCGCCAGCCGCCTCCGGGGGCCCCGGCCGGTGCTGCTGCTGCTTCCGCCGCTGGTGCCGCCTTCGCCCCATCGCCGCGCGCACCACTAGCGAGAGAGAGAGGGGGGGGGGAAGCTCCCAGGCGCCCCGGAAGAGGAACCTGCAGCCGCTTCCGGGTCTTGTAGGCTACTAAAGATGGCCGCCCCCACCAGTAGCCGCCGCGGCGGGAAGGAAGAGAAAGAGGAAAGGGTTGATATGGCGACAGCGCTCCCCCCCCACCTCCTGCTCCTGCTTTTGGTGCTGCCTCGGATGGGAGGTAAGAAGCCGCCCGCCCTCCTCTCCGCGGACCCCGCCGCCGCCGCCGCCTCACGCCCGTCTCTCTTTCTCTCTCGCTCAGGACAAGCCGCTGCCGGGAAGATGAAAGTAGTGGAGGAGCCCAACAGCTTCGGGTGAGCCGGGCCCAGGGACCCCCGCCCCGCACCTCCGATCCCTATCCCATGAGGCGCGCCCTCCGTCCCGGGTGGGCTTCCCCGCCGCGACCCTGAGCGCTTCTCTTTGTCCCTTTCCTCCGCCAGGCTCAACAATCCCTTCCTGCCTCCCTCGAACCGCCTCCAGCCCAAAGCGGCCCCCTCCCCTCTGTCAGGTAAGGGACTGGGCTGGGCTCGACACGATCCAAGCCCTCGCCAAGGGTGTGGTAGGGAAGGGGACAAAGAGTACAGAGAGGTGTGTGGTGATACTACAGAAAAAGAAAATAAATGCTGAACCCGAAGCCCAGTGCTTCTGCCTGAAAGTCTCCTGTAGGGAGGGGGGGGATGCCCCATCCATCCATCCATCCATCTATCCAGTACATGGCTCTTCAGGGAGATTTCCTTTGCCTCCCTCTCCTACTTATGTTTGTGCTGCCTTTTTGAGTCCCTTTATTTTCTAGGTCCTGCACATCTTTTTAGACTGGCAGGCAAGTGCTTCAGTTATGTGGAGTCTTTGTAAGTATCTCATTCAGATGTCAAATAATGAAACTGTAAATTTTACAAAAACAAAAATCTAAAATACTTTGAATATTTAGGTACAAATATGAGTTCTGCCCATTCCATAATGTCACACAGCATGAGCAGAGTTTCCGGTGGAATGCCTACAGTGGGATTCTCGGGTAAGAAGAACCAGATCTTCAGTCCTGTTTTTGTTTTTGTTGAGTACTTAAGCTAGTATTGTAGGATTAAAAAAACCTGTTTCAGAGAAAAATTGTAAGAGGCATTTTCAAATTTCTTCATAGCTGTGGCCCCTCAAGCTTCCCCACTAGACACTGAAGTTGGTTACTAGTTCCCAGTTTGTAATTTGTTTGAAAGCTTGAAATGCTAAAAAAGCAGGAAAGTTCACACCTCAGTGAACACCAAAGTAAAGTTTATATTTCCCTAAACCTGAAAATATATGTGCATTATAATTGCTGCAACAGCAGAAACATCATTAAGTAGTCCACCAAGACACTCAGCAATTTTCAAGTGGTTCATGGGGTTAAAAAGTTTGGGAAACCCTGATCTAAGATGGCGCTTGAATTAAATAATTGGGGCAGAGATGCTTTGAAACATGGGGGACAAAATAGAACTCTAGGCTTGATGGCAGAGTAGATTTTCATCACCACATTATGACATAGGCCATTAAATCTTGATACCATGGTTGATGGTATCAAAAGCCACAAAGAAATTTAGAAGAATGAGCAGGGTCATGCTACCCTGCACCACTCTTGGTGTAAATCATCCATCAGCGTGACAAAAGCAACTTACGTACAAAAACGTGAAGGCCTGAAACTAAATTGGAAGGTATCATGATCATCTGAGTATTGCATACTAACTACTTTTACTCTTTTTACCCAAATTTTAGTTTTTTTGAGAGAGTACCTACAAACATTAGACATTTTTGTAAAAAGATTTTTGTACTACAGCCTTCCCTTTGAGGTTTGTTTGCCACATGGAATTTTTTTGAAGCTCTTTTGTTTCCTTCTAGAATCTGGCATGAATGGGAAATTGAAAACAATATGTTTGTTGGGATGTGGATGAGAGATGGAGATTCATGTGAAACCAAGAACAGACAGACAAAGGTAAACAGTAAGATGTTCTAAGGAACAAAAATATATTCCAGCACTTTGCAAGCTTTCATAGTGTTCCTGAGTTTCATACAACACTTGTAAAAATCTGGGACTTTGTCACAGAGAAGGATTTGCTTCTTTAGAGAGCTATTTCATAGCAAAGGAGCAGCATCTGTCACTTTTTTTCTTTTAGAAAGCACTCTGGTAATACCAGAAGTTTCCTGTCTCAACCTTATTGTGTGTTTTGCCTGGGGTAAGATGAACCAGGTGATCTTCCTTTTGTTTCAGGGAAATAGGACTTCTTTGTGGTTTTAAATTCAATGCCAGCGCTTGCTGTTCATTGGCTACTTGAACGAGTGATCCAGAGTGAAATGGGATTTGACTCAACATGGAGCCTGCAATGGCATTGTGATAAGTTTTTTTCACTCGTCATCTATTTTTTGCTTTTCAGGTTCTTCTTGTATGTGGAAAGAACAACAGATTGGCTGATGTGTCTGAACCAAGCACTTGTGTTTATTCTCTTACATTTGAAACTCCACTTGTTTGTCACCCACATTCTCTCTTAGGTAGGTTAAATAGCTCCATTCTAGAGTGAGTCCCAGGAGACTCTGGAATGGTATCAGCTTGTACTGCAGTTGTAAGAGTGTACATGTCCAGTATGACCATTTTCTGAAATTATGAATTCTTCTAGAGTTATGGCTAAGTTGGCATCCCAAGATCTAATCTCTTGTTAGATTACTGAACTGTTCTCAGTTAACTGCTAGGAGGTGGGTAAGTCCCACTCTTCAATTTCTGATTCCCTTCTTGAGGGTGGAAATCAACACTTGGGTTGCATTGGGCTGTCTATGGTGGTGGCTGCTAATGCCAGCGCTTCATGCCCTGTATTTGTAGATACACAAATTTTGACAGGCCACAAGTGGAGGGGTAGTATGTTGACTGGGTCATCCTCCTGAGCTTTGGAGGTGCTCCCAAGTGACTCCAAGATCTGGCAATCCTCATGCTAATCCTCATGCTTTTCCTCAGCTGTGAGGAGGCTGTTACGTCCAGCCTTAGGAAGGAGCAAAACACTTTGCTGCTTTTCCAAGCCTTTCTGAAGTCAGGGTGAGCTCTTGGTAAGCTCCTGCTCCAGCATCTGCCTAGAATTATAGCAGGGGCTCTGGCCAGGCGGCAAAATATGCTTGCCCGTGACAGATGTACTTCTAGACCATTTTATAGTCCTGTGCCTATGCATGATCTTGTGTACTCCCAACAACAAAGTAGAAAGCAAGATGCTACCTACGGGAAGAAAGAATAAAACAGTAACACCGAAATTAACACACAATTAATTCATGGCATTTACTGCCACAAGGTGTAATGTTGGACACCAGCTTGGGTTTCTTTAAAAGGGAATTACAGGTGTAAATTGGCATCTTTGCTATATAGACTCCCCCCCCCCCAGGTTTAGAGGCCACAGAATAGCATTATGCTGGGAGTGGGCTCAGTCCTTCATGTCTTCCTTCCTCATTCTTATGCTCCCTGAGCACACATGGCAAAACCGGTGACATCCCCAAATCACCCATGCATGGAACACCCCGATCAACATACACTACCACAACATCCAGGATATCCCCCCATCTATATGCACAACATGCCACCAGGGAGACAGTACAACATCAGTACTGCCCACTCAAGCCCCTAGATTGAATGCAGAGGTGAGCAGCAACAGGCACACCCAGCCCCAAGCTTCAGCTTGAATTCACTGGCAACTCGAACAACAGCAGCCTGCTAATAACCTCTGTTGGCAGGCAGAGTTCCAAAAAAGAGGTGGAGTACCTGTGAGGATTTGAGAACGCAAGTGCTGGCAGTATGCTGTTCTGTCAGTAACCCTGGCCATTGTGATTTGGGCAAAGTGCTCTTTCGCCAGAGTTCCTGTATACAAGTTCCCACCTGTATACTCCATACTCAAAGGCAGAGTGGTGGAGGGAGCTCCAGGATGCCTCCATTGATTTCCAAAAGGTGTCTTCTCTGGCTGGGTTTTTAATACTGCTCATGCAGTGCTATGGCTGGACACAGAGGAGATGATCTGCTATATATTTTGGAAGGTTGTCTGCTTGCTATGCATTTGGTCACGTCTTAAGATACCGTAACCAAATTTTGCATGATGGTTCCTGAGATCAAGGAGCAGGTCTTTGTCTGTGTTTGGATGATGCCATTTTGAATCAGGATGGTGGACTGAATCTTTCAGAACTGCACAGATGGTTTATTAGAATTCCCGATCAATGCCTGGTATGAGGCTGCTTGGTGACAGTTGGCAATGGTGCTACTCCAAGTCCTAACAGCGGGTACTGGTGCTGGCAGGATAGGAGCCAAAACAAGTTAGCTAAGAAACAGCTGTGGGGTGTTTCCCTGTGCTTGAGAACCTCAAGGTTTGCAGAAGTGCAAATTTGATATTAAAAAATGAACCTTAAGGGGGCAGCCTCCCCAAACCAAAATATAGACCATAGATTGGAAATGGAGTAACCAGGAAGAGGTTGTGGCTGGCTGGTATCTGAACAAGAAGATTCCTGTTAAGGAGATGAGGATAAAACTGCATCCTCTTGCTGTAGTTCCCACCTTTTCCATCTGGCTGCTTCAGTGGCAAAGGTAAGACAGCGTGCCCCACACCTTTGGGCTGGCTAAGGCCAACTGTCATTTGGCTCATCTCCCAGAACAGTCTCCTCTGATCACTTCAGCTGGTCACTATAAGATCAATGTAACTTAAGAATTGGACCCTGAATTTGCTTGTTTTCCTCTTGCCTCCCTGTTCTTTTTCTTTTTGAATCATGTCTATTACACTTAGAAAATGTTAGGCACTTTATAAATAATTGATGATGACAATGTTATTATTTATGGAGATTATTATTATACATGACATAATAGAAGAAGTACTGCTCTACTGCACCTGTGGGGACAAGAAAGAGGAGGTGGGGGTTCAGTCATCGGGGCTATCATAGAATCATAGAATAGTAGAGTTGGAAGGGGCCTATAAGGCCATCGAGTCCAACCCCCTGCTCAATGCAGAAATCCAAATCAAAGCATTCCCGACAGATGGCTGTCCAGCTGCGGATTCCAGGGGTTTCACCTTATACCACCTCTTTTGCCAATGTCCTGCCTGGGTTGGGGGCTGGAGTGACATGTGAGGATTCTTTGAAGCCTCCCTTCCCTGCTACACTGCCTGCTCCAGCCTGCTTTTGCTGCTTGTGCTAATACTTTCACAGTTGCATTTGTGCGATGCCAATGTTGGTTCAGCTTTCTGTCATTAGCAATTATGTCTGAGGTTTTTTAAAAAAGCCAACACTGGATGCAAATTCCTACCCTGCTCTCCCCCAGAGTGCATGGGGAAGGGGAGTCACTCCTTTTCCAAGGCTAATTGTAGCATGGGGGCAATTTTCATTGGAATTGTTGGTAGGGAGGGGTTAACCTTCCCCTTCCTTTCTGCTGCAATCACTGTGGAAATTCTCCTTGGCACCTAATATTAATTTTAAAACAAACAGCAGACATTGATGCTAATTGTTTGCATTTTTAACATAGCACGTACTTTGGCTCTCTGTAGCAGGGGACATAGACTGAGGATGTACACTTGCACTGTAAGGCTGCAGTCCTCTGCCTGCTTCACCTGGGAGCAAACACCATTGAACTCAGTGAGACTTAAACTTTGAGCGAGGGGGGACAGGATGGGGCAGCTGTGGTACCAGAAGAGTCCAAGCTATACAGGTCTTTCCTCTTTACAGTGTACCCAGCTTTGCCTGAAACCCTCCGGAGAAAGTGGGATGAAGTGGAGCAGTTGCGTCATGATGAGCTAATCACAAAACAGGTTTGCTCATTTTATTTGTAGCATCTCTATTCTACCTTGCCTCCAGGAAGCCCAGAGAGGCACACATCAGCGTCTCAGATGGCCTCCCATCCAGGCGCACACCAGACCCAGTCTTGCTCAGCTTATTCAGACCATGCCCTTGCACCCCCAATGAATGTGTTAACATTGCTTGGAGAAAAGGCCTGGTTTTACCTTGCCGTTTATAGCACAGGGGATAAAAATCAATGGTGTTTTTATCAAAAAGATAGGGGCTTTTAACAAGTTTTGAATTGAACAGAAACCTGACCCCCAAGCCTGTACTTCTAATCTCCTAAAACTGAACAGTGATAATCTATGAAGCATAGAGGCCAGCCATGGATTGGAAAAAAGTCATGGGCTAGTAGATAGACATCTAACATTTCTAGAAATAATTGAGGGAAACTACTTTTTCAGGGTGCACTGTTTTGTGTAGGGAAATAAGTATTGCCTTTTATTTTTAAAAACACACACAAACATTTGTCTATTTTTCATGCAGCATCCCAAGATGTACCACAGAAATTAAAATAACAAACAATTTAAAAATATTAAAATGTCATTGAAAGTTTACAAAACACCAAAAATACAGCATCAGTACAAGGGAATGTGATAATAATGTAGACACCAACAAAAGCAGAAATTGTGTAAAAGGCAAGTCGGCTGCACAGCCAAAGGGTTTGCATTATGCTGTCAGATTGTGTGAAGATGCTCTTTGGTTGTAAACTCAAATATTCTTATTGTTATAACATCCAGTTGCATGTGTGTGTTCAGGAAAGACATGGATTTCAAATGGGAAGCTTGACTAAAATCAGTGTGCGTTTTCTGGGTGTCACTGAAATCCAGCTGTCCAGTGCTATAAAGCTGGCTCCCATTTGTGGCTTGTGGACACAAACTGTGAAAAGCAAATAGCAGTTAGAGGGGAATAGGAAATAAGGCTTTGTTTGGTATTTTGTTTTCTAGGGATACAAGAAACGGTTGAGAGAGATATTTGAAGAAGCTAGCTTTTTTAAATTTACAGGAGAGAAAGTGAGTGAAGGAAAGAGAACAAAACCTCAAAATCTGGAATTCCACTCGCTGGAAAAGTGCAATAAGGTACAGAAATTGGCTGGTGATTTGTGGCAGTCATTTGTTGGCCTGTGTTCTGCTCCCTGTACCATTTTAGTAGATAGTCTCTTAAATAAATAAGTGCAGAGGCTGTGTGTTACAGGTGTGTGAGAGGTTGCTGAAATGCATAGCGTCAGGGAATGTGGCCCAGCACTTCTGTGGATGAGGGTTCTTTGTGAAGATTGTCAAGGCTGTATTGGGTGTCAAGCCTGCTAACTGATGGCTGAATTTGAGCAGATCTCCCAGATGGAAACTTCGTCATGTTTCAGAGGGACTCAGACTTTGTTGCTTTTGTTTTCACGGCTTGTCTACTTTGGGGTATTTTATGAACATTATGTTAAATTGTTATCTGTATCGTTATTTATCTGTATTTTATCATTATTGTTTTCAGATTGTTAATGTCTGTTATATTTGTATGCCTATTTTGTACGTCGCCCAGAGTGGCTGGATAGCCAGCCAGATGGGCGACTAAGAAATTCAATAAATAAGTAAATAAATAAATAAATTGTGGAGAATGAATCTGAAGTTTAATTTCCCCCCTTTTCTAGGAGTACAAAGAACTTTCAAAAGATTTGAAGAAACTTGCAGATTTATTAACTCAACATGGAATTCCATATGAAACAATCCTTAGTAAGTTTGGCAAATTCTTTCCCCCTCCTTACAATTCTGACAGTGGCAATCATAGAAACACTTATTGGGAACAAGTGTCATTACTGGGCAGGCCTTCTTTCTGAGTAAGCATGCAAAGGATCATGCTCCAAGTCTTCTTGGTTGAAGACTAAAAAACACAAACACTTGATAGATCACAAGGGCCTTCCCATTGGGAGGGCAAGATCCTGTGCTGATTGTGATATGGAAAGGGTGTATCCACTTCCACCACTGTGTTAAAGTTGGGAGCAGAGATGTTAAATTCCCAGAAATTTCAAAACCGGGGAGAGCAGGGGAATGAACTTTGGTGGAAAAAGAAATTATATATATGTAGTACTTATTTAAACTTTGTTCTACTACTTCAACAACATAAAATGCATAGGGGGGTGAAGTGCTTAGTGAACAAGGTTCAAAGTGGGAGAAAGCTAGTTCAAGGAAATGACTGAGAGATGGCCCTTCTAAATTCAACCCAGTCCTTATTATTAATGAGAGTTCATCTGTAATCAGTAGTTCCCAGTTTGGTGAAAAAGCTGTAGCTGACCTAGTAGATAAGTGCTCTGAATTGGCATAAGGAAGCTTCTGATTTTCTTGTATTTTAGATGGAAACAGAAATGCTAACCACATCACTCAGACAGTTGTGACAGAAAAGCCATCTCTTACCACTGTTTCAAAGGCTGATTGGCACCTGCATGGAGACACAGGAACTTGGAATGACTCCCTCTGAAGAAATCCGGCTGGACAACTTGCTGAGCATTGGGTTTTTCACGGCAATAAGAGCTGAATCCATATTATGTGATTATACTTGGGATACAGAAGCTGTGGCCCTCCAGATGATGATGGACATCAGTTCCCAGCATCCCTGGCCATAGGCCAACCTGGCTGCAGCTGATGGGAGTCCAAGAACATATGGAGAGCCACAGGTTTCCCATCCCTTTTCTGTACTTGTAAGGGAAGAGCAGACTTGGACCGTATTCTCTGGAGACTGACATCTGGTATGAGCCTTGGCTGCCCATTCTGGATTCTTTTCTAGAGTGAGGGCAAATGTGCCTGTCCCTTGAAGCTCTGCCAGCCTCTTTGAGCTGTACCCTCTTGCTTCATGACAGAGTGTTCAAGTGAGGGAAACAAGCTTATAGTCCAGAGGAGGATCATCCAATAAATTCAAGCCCTTGTGAATTATTTGATGGGACAACTTCTGTGCTAGAAGATGCTTACTGTTCCATCTTCTCTGTAGCACATCATCTAGTTTGATGTTTAAAATACAGTCCTAATTCCAACTATACAAATAGGGCCCAGATGGTGCCTGCTGACCTGTTAATGATTTTTTTATTTTGCAGCCATGCACCTTCCTCCAAGCCCTGCTTGTCAATTCTTTCTAAAGCTCTCCCTCCCTCATCTACAAGCCACAGGGGTTCATGAGCATGCAGATCCTTGTGTCTATCTTGCATGGCTTGGAAAAGAACCATAACACTGTGCATAGAGAAGATCCCAGGCTTAACCTCCATGTAGGGCTGGGAATATTATCTGTGTCAGCAATCCTGAGCTAGATGGGCCAATTCTCTGATTCAGCATAAAGCAGATTCCCGTGTTCCTATGGAGAATGAATGGGTAAAGGGGTCAAGGCATGTTTTTCAGAGTACTGTGAACTTTCATGCATATTAACAGTTCATGCTACTTTCACTTCTCACAAATGTATGAATGTTTATTGCAGCTAGTAATTTAGTACCTGGGCTCCAGAGGCAGCAATTACTTGACATGATTATGTGTTGGTCTCTAAGAGTCCTTGTTGTGTTTGCTTCAAGACACACTGGCACTACTAGCCCTCTGGAAGTTTGAATGACTTGTGCTTCAGGGTGAGGAACCTCAGGCCCCGGTGTCCTAGGTGTCCAGACCTCTGTCCCTGGCTACTGGAATTCTCCCCAGGCTGCACCCCTACTTCATACCCACCTTTTTTTTTTCTGGCTGGCAAACTGTCCCTCTTGATTGTCTGGATAGAGAGGGGTGTGAGAGCAGCAACTAGCCTCCTGTACAAAGGTGAAATTGGCATTCATGGCTTTGTCCACTTGTGCCTTTGGCCCCAACCACCACTGTCATGTGACTCCTGGAAGATTGCCCAGAAGGGAATGTGGCCCTTAGTGTGAAAAAGTTCCCCACCTCTCCTGGGTTTCCCAGTGCACCCACCCTGATTCTCAGTGATGCATGTGCTCCTGTACATGTTTGCATGAATGGGTGCCATGTGAACTGCAAACTGCAGCTCCAATGGCTGTTCAGAAACCCATTTGGAAATGTCTTTCCCTGTTCTCAACATAAAAATCAAATGTTTCACATTGGCAACTGCAGTGCTTGGAGATAACTTGGTGGCTGCCGTGTGAATCAGCTGTTTGTAGATGACTATTGAAAAGCATTCTTAAGGGACAGGCCTACTGTCTGGCAAGGTTATCATACCATGTGCCTCTTGCAATGCAGAAAGGTGAACAGGTTTCTTGAACACTCAAATGCAGGAAACCCCTGCGCTGCCTGCCGTTTGTGCACAACCCCTGTGATGTTTTTGTGGGAATATGCAACAGATACTTGGGGTGCTGGGGGATGGGATTTGCTTGCTTGTGTTTGCTGTTCCTTTCTCTGTGTGTCGCATCTTCATTGTCTCATCCATCCATGGCTTGCGTCTACTTTAATTTCTGATTGTTCAGGGGAAAAAGTCTTAAATCTATTTTCAGATGTTTATATAGTGCTCATTCTGTTGAAGCCCCTTTTACATTTTCAAAAAAGTGCCCCCTCCTCCGTTTGGTCAGATTAACTGCCTGTACCTTTCATTGGGAGAACCAGTAGTGAGGCTCAGGAGGGAGAAGAGGCAGCTCACTTCCGCCTTTGGCCACAGTAGTTTGCAGTTAAGCAGCTGCACATGGGAGCTGCTTTTAGCCAGACTGAGCTTCCCTTCTGTGGGGTTTTGCAAGAAGCCAGAAGAAGAGTCACACTGTTGGCTCCTCTTCGCCACTCTTGAGCTGCCCTGCAAACTGCTTGTCACTATAAGGGAGGCTGTAGCATTTCAGTCTGAATGGATGGAACCTCAGAAGACCAGAATATGGCAAGTGCTCACTGCAGCTAGAATTTTTGAAAATGTATGTTCATAAAGTTTTGTGAAATTATCATCAGTAAGGCATTTATGGCTCAGTGGGGAGACTGGGGGAATTATTAGGGTGTATTCGAGAGCAATTTATCTCTGTCTAAATGATGATAAAAGGGATTTCTTGTATTGCCCATATCCCAGTGGGTTCTAATGAGGGTTGATTCCTGATCTGTAATGTAAGAGTCTGACCGACTATAAATACTAAACTACTGTCTCCTTGTAATTGCAGCAGTTGCTTTGCTCCTCTTTTGGAGCTTGTTATCCCTGCTTTAACCCTTGATCCAAAGTCTCCAGGTGGGCAGTCCATAGCTGCTGCCTTAAAAGTGCAGGGAGGGCTAAAAGGTCTGGGAGGGCTCAGTGGGAGAATTTTGCACACACCCACCTATAGTGAGTTTCTAAAGAAATGGAAGTAAATTTTTGTTGTCGTTAAGCTTGTAAACTCCATGTCATAGGGAGCTATCTTCCTGCTTTGAAAAGGACTATGGACATATAAGTAGGACATTCAGAAATTTATTCAAGGTGGAAGTAGATACCCCAAATGTGAGTGCTGTACACAATAATCATATTGAAATAGAGAGTCTGTACAAAGCCTTGATGTTTAAATCAAGAAAACATTCTGCACATTTTAGAAAGTGAAAATGTATCCCCCCCCCCCAATTTCTCAATTTCCATACAGCTCACACCTATTCTCTCATAACACTAGATGGGAAGGGACTGTCTTCACTCAGTAGTGACTATAGTCAGTGGTGCAGGAAACCTCACATGCTCAGAGGCACTTATAACTCATAATGTTCTTACTCAATTTGGTTCCCATCTTTCAAACTTAACCATTATATGTCTAACTATTTAGACGCCCTCGACTCTGCCC
Source organism: Rhineura floridana (assembly GCF_030035675.1). Classification (NCBI taxonomy): domain Eukaryota; kingdom Metazoa; phylum Chordata; class Lepidosauria; order Squamata; family Rhineuridae; genus Rhineura; species Rhineura floridana. Next base: position 28,572 of record NC_084496.1, on the reverse strand, counting down.
CCATCAGAAGAGCTTTTACATCCCTCCGATTCCAAACTATGCCCACGGCCTATATAGAGGGTAGGTACAGCGGTATACCAGTGGCTCAACGTCAATGTGTCTATGGATGTAAGGCAATAGAAGATTTAGTCCACTACCTACTTTACTGCCCTCTACACGAAAACCCCAGAGGGAAATTTTTATCCGTAATTTTAGCCCTTTTAACCTGTCATACAGACGAAGAGAAGGTCAATTTTCTTTTATGCGATAATAACAATTCAGTGACCCTGGCAGTCGCCAACTTTGCCTTGGCGGCCCAAAATCTGAGGAAAATTTTTGTAAAAGGGCCAACGCCCTGAAAAGCTAACCCATTTATTTTAGCAAGACACTGATTTTAAAAATACTTCTATCTTTTGTTATTCTATGTACATTTGTAACCTTGCACATGGCCTATGGCTTAGTCTGCAATAAAGTTTGTTGTTGTTCATAATGTTCTTTGATCTATGGATGACTGGGGGCTGCAGTGAGTCCACTGGAGATTCAACCCTCTGTTATGACACATGCTCTTGGGAACTTGAGTGTGTGAACTTGCCGCCCACATGTCCCATGAAACACACCTCCTTAAGAGGAGGGGGATCTTTTGCTAGGGATAAAAACAAGTGCTCTGCCTTGAAATGTGCTTAAATGGTGTGTGTATAACCCAAGAAATGCAGGTCCAAACCAAAATAAAGCAAAGCTTGGTTTTATTGAGAGAAAGAGAAGAATAGCATTACAAAATTACTGGGTGCATGGCAGCATTAATTAATACCCTAACCCATTCATAACTGTAAACTAAAGAGATCAAAGGACCCTATTACTATGAGGAATGACAGGTAGGAGAGATTACCTATCCTAGGCCCAGGAATGGGCAGCTGGATACAGCTGAAGTGATGTGGAAGAGCTCTGGTCCCAAAACAGGAAGGATCCTGTTTTCCTCAAAGGTTGGTCTGAGGTTCAGTGGAGAGTGTTGTTACATGTGTTGGAGTGAAAGGGACAAACGAGCCAAGCGGAAGGCACGTCAAAACAAATCCTCATCGCAACTGTCTTCCATCCA